>NC_083592.1:27200460-27367960 GCF_027579695.1 Neoarius graeffei | reverse complement strand
GGTCACCCAGACAATTTTGTGTTTTCCATGAAAAGTCACACTTTTATTTCCCACCATAAGTTGTAAAATGAATAGAAAATCTAGTCAAGACATTTTTCTGGCCATTTTGAGCATTTAATCGACCCCACAAATGTGATGCTCCAGAAACTCAATCTGCTCAAAGGAAGGTCAGTTTTATAGCTTCTCTAAAGAGCTCAACTGTTTTCAGCTGTGCTAACATGATTGTACAAGGGTTTTCTAATCATCCATTAGGCTGGGCAGACACTGCGATTTTTTTTCAATCATGGTATTTAGCTGCTGCTCACACTGTACGAGTGAATCGCAGGGGTAAACAGCACGCAGCTTACGATTCCTGTTCTCACACTATACGATCCGATGCTCGGATGCGATCTGACTGCTCACACTGTACTTCCATACTTCCAGATTCTTGTATCCGGAACTGCAACGTGAATAGTGTTGTGACGTTCGCGAACGAACCGATTCTTTTGAACGGCTCCTAGGCATGAACGATGAGAACCGAGTCTCGAGCTGGGGGAGCCGTTCTTTCTGTCGTTCTTTTTCTGTACTGTGTTTCAGATAGTTTATAATGTTGTTGTGTGATATTAATGATAATATTGTGGGAAAACTACTTTGCACGGACGTTCATTTAATTTATTCTATCGTCATTTTGTTTGTTCTATTTTTGTGTATTTTATTTATTTATCTGTTTGTCTAGTTGTATCTATTTTGTATCTCAGACTTGAATATTTTTGTAAAACAAGTGTTTTTCTATAAAATATTCTTGCGTTCTTGATAATTATGTTCTTGAGTGGGTTCTTTTTTTTTTTTACAGAAAAGCCGTTCTGCATGGACATTCATTGAAGCCCTCATTGTTTTTTAATGGTTATTTATGAGCGTTTAGGGGTTACAGTAATGTAAGTCTAGGTTGCTTTATATAAAAGGTATGTCCAGAAATATTGATGTCACTGTCTAAGCAGAGGGATCTGGCTTCTTTAGACGCTGTCTTCTTAAAACTGAATAAATATTTAAAAAAAGAGCCAGATGAGCCAATCTTTTGAACGGCTCTTTTCAAAGAACGGATCACAAAGATGCGGATCCCATCAAATGGCCCTTTTCCACTACCCTTTTTCAGCTCACTTCAGCCCGACACGGCTCGCGTTTCGACTACCTCAGAACAGCACGACTCAGCTCGCTTCAGCCCTACTCAGCACCCAAAACTCGCACGGTTTTGGAGTGGGGCTGAAGCGAGCCAAACCGAGCTGAGTGAGGCTGGGGGCGTGAGGAGACACTCCCCTGTGCACTGATTGGTGAGGAGGAGTGTCCTCACATGCCCACACACGCCCCGCGAGCACGCTGGGATCTGTAAACACCGTAAACCCGGAAGAAGAAGAATTACGAATTACGAGAATTTCTGAAGCCTTATGCGCCTCGCCTCATCTATACGCTCTTGCCAGTATCTGTCGGCGTTGTCGGTGACAACAAGCCACAGCACCAAGACCAGCAACACTAACGACTCCATGTCCTCCATGTTTATTGTTTACTATCCGGGTCGTGAGACTACCGCTTAAAAGATCACTGATGTCACTGTTTGCGCCGCCTAACGACATCACGTGACGTCCACCCACTTTCGCTAACTCCACCCAATGTGTCCACCCACTTCCAGCCAGCATGGTTCAGCGCGGTTGTAGTCGAAATGCAATTCCAACAGCCCGACTCAGTCCAACTCAGCACCGCACGGCTCAGCCCAACTCAGCCGCATTGGTAGTGGAAAAGCGGCAAAAGAGCCATAAATCCCATCTCTAAACGTGAAGAAGAAGAGGAGACCGGAAGTGCTGCTCAGTGTTTGTTTTCTCTTCCATATCTGTGTTCGCGCATGTGTAGTGTGACAGGTTGAGGTAAATCGGCTCGTGACACTGCTTCAACAGTGCGATAGCCTCACGATGGGCGACCAGGATTTCAAACATGTTTGAATTTCATCTGATCGATCGGGAGGAGGTCGTGAGGTGTTAATCGTTTGTCGTTACCCCATGTATACTACACGATCCGAGACGTACGATTGAGCCAAAAATCGGCCCGATCTCCAAAATAGTCGCACGAGTGAAAATCGTGTCAAAATCGGGCCAAAAATCGCACAGTGTCTGCCCAGCCTAAGCCTTCTGAGGCCATGAGCAAACACATTGTACCATTAGAACACTGGAGTGAGAGTTGCTGGAAATGGGCCTCTATACACCTATGGAGATATTGCACCAAAAACCAGACATTTGCAGCTAGAATAGTCATTTACCACATTAGCAATGTATAGAGTGGATTTCTGATTAGTTTAAAGTGATCTTCATTGAAAAGAACAGTGCTTTTCTTTCAAAAATAAGGACATTTTAAAGTGACCCCAAACTTTTGAACGGTAGTGTAAAGCTCTACTGGGGCACCCCCCCCCCCCCCCCCCCCCCCCCCCCCACCCCCTTTATTTTTTGAAAGCTTGCTGCGTATGAAATGTGCTATAGGACATACAGCTTCACTTAAAAATTTATACTTCTGCTGCGTGAACTTGCGTAGCGTCCCTGTATCTTCCTTCTCCAATTTCGCACACTTGGCTGCATGCGCGTTCCCTACATCCACATGGATGCGCACAGCACCTCTCGGCCTTATATTTAGGGACCGAAAGTTGCCTACGTTGATGCACCTTGAAGTAGAAAAGCATCCAGTCTGTTCCTGATATTCTCGATCTAAATTAGCTATTTTCAGGGTCTTTTAAGCTCATGGTCATTATAAGGGACATCCATTTACATGGCATGTTTTTTTCAGGACAGTCTAGGTTATGATAACATTTGCATATTTACATCAGGCTTTTCTATCAAGAAAAAACATTTTGCATGTTTGAATTTTCCATATTCTTGAATGTATGCCACTATAGGAAGCATGGCAACCCAAATATCTTTTCATACTGGTGTAGATTGTCTGGAATCTGGCAACATAAATATCACGATAGTGGGATAGCCTACTGTATGTCTTAGCAATAATTTGTAAAAAATATATCACGTACCGACATAACTACGTAATGTAAGCTACATTCGAATATCAGTCCGAAGTTGGAGACAAATTGCTGCTATAATTTGCTGTGGCTGTAATTTCAAAACCAGATTACTTGAGAAAGGCCCAGATGAATACTTTATACTATTCGAAACGGTAGGGACTGCTGTTTGTTTTGATGTATGGTTTGTAAATTCAGGAGTTAGTGAGGTATTGCGCCGATAAGAACGGGTGTGGAGATGGATGCAGAGCTGTATGCGGAATATGATTTGAATTAATCAATGTTAATTTAATCGCAAACCGTTTATCACAGGAGCTAGTGGGTAGCAGCGTTGGGAAGCTCAAGTCGTGTGGTTTCACGTGATATACACGTGTGTTAATTGTGTGATGACATGGTAGCCGCGGGGTCTTAAAAGTCTTAAAGTCTTAAATTTAATATTCCAAAATTAAGGCCTTAAAAAGTCTTAAATTGCTTTGCCCAAGTCTTAATTTTTTAAACAAAGGTCTTAAATTTACTCATACTATTCTACAATGTGAAAACATGGGTTTTGCGTAACATCAGTGAATTTCTTGGAGTATGTGCAAAGAAAGGAACAATATTGATACATTTTCGTGCCGGCGCAATCGTTGGAGTCCGTGGTGGAGAGGAGACTCCGCGAATCGCAGCATGGGGAAGTGTCGTTTTAATCAGCAGTGGCTTTCAGATGAAAGATATCGTGATTGATTGGGTGAGGGAGGTTCCTGGAAGTGACGTTGAAGCAAGATGCTGTTTGTCGAAGGACCTTCAAGTTGTCCACTATAGGTCATTTCGCTTTAGAGTCTCACATGAAGAGCTCAAAGCACATTGTATCTGCCCTCCACCGCCACCAGCCCATTGCTCAGTTCTGCACAGTTCAACCTCCCAATGCACCTGGAGTTGGCACTAGCACCACTGTCGAACGTCAGCAGCATCAGCCAAGCCAGACATCATCGGCAAGGCTAGCAACAACACAAGGGCTGAGCAGTGGCATGATGGGTGCCGGTGGAACCCCGACACTTCGGGCAGAGGTGCTCTGGATTTTAAAATCAATTACGGAACACCACTCGTACAGCTCGAATGAGGGCATAAGCGAACTCTTTAAGGCTATGTTCCCAGACTCGGAAATCGCTACAACATTCTCCTGTGGAAAAAACAAAACGTCTTGCAGAACAAAATTCGGTCTTGCTTGTCTTGAATGTGAAGATTTGACAAGCAATGCACATAAATGACTTAAGTATATAACTTTTATAATAAAAGTATTTTTACTTGAAACATTTGTCATTATTGGGAATTTGATCTGGTGTTCTATGACCGCATAATGGGTGCGATGTAGGTCTTAATTCTCATTTAAGTGGTCTTAAAAAGGTCTTAAAGTCTTAAATTTATGGTGGTCAAACCTGGGGAAACCCTGGATGAGTATTCCGCCAGCAATTTGATAGAGACGAATGGGTGCGATTTAGACGCATCGGTTGTATATGGTTATTCCGCAGTGCCAAAGACATTACTGTGACTGAAATGTGATCAGGAAATTTTACTGGGGCACAGCAGATATATATATTGGGGCATGTGCCCCAGTAAAATGGGTATGGCGACGCCAATGGTACACACCCTCGATTGGTCTAGACCGAAACGCAGTTACACAGTGGGCAGGCGAGAGGTGCAGCTTGAAGAGGCGAGTCTTCAGTCTGCACTTGAAGGTGGTCAGAGAGTCAGCAGTTCTGACCTCAGTGGGAAGGTCATTACACCAATGGGGAACCAGGACAGACAGCAGTCTTGACCAGTAGTAGCAGAGCACAGGGATCTGACTAGCATGTAGGGCTGGATCAGGCTCTGGAGGTATGCTGACCCTAACCCCTTGCCAGCCGAGCACCAGTGTCTTAAATTTGATGCAAGCCAGTGCAAATCGGCAAGCAGAGGCGTGACGTCAGAAGAATGAGGGAGGTTGTAGACCAGGCGAGCTGCAGCGTTCTGGAAGGTCAGCAAGGAGAGTGTTGCCGGAGAGGATCAGTGCTTGGACCAGGAGCGGAGTAGTGCGTGTGTGTATGTATATATAGCGACGCCCTGTTTTAGTTAGTCATCTGAATACTGTTCAGCACAGTAGTGGAGTATGCTGATGCAACAAGCCTGTATATCAGTTTAGAATAGGAAACGCTCTAAATGGGCGGCACGGTGGTGTAGTAGTTAGCGCTGTCGCCTCACAGCAAGAAGGTCTGGGTTCGAGCCCCGTGGCCGGCGAGGGCCTTTCTGTGCGGAGTTTGCATGTTCTCCCCGTGTCCGTGTGGGTTTCCTCCGGGTGCTCCGGTTTCCCCCACAGTCCAAAGACATGCAGGTTAGGTTAACTGGTGACTCCAAATTGACCGTAGGTGTGAATGTGAGTGTGAATGGTTGTCTGTGTCTATGTGTCAGCCCTGTGATGACCTGGCGACTTGTCCAGGGTGTACCCCGCCTTTCACCCATAGTCAGCTGGGATAGGCTCCAGCTTGCCTGCGACCCTGTAGGACAGGATAAAGCGGCTAGAGATAATGAGATGAGATAATTCAAGCCCTTGCACTTGAACACAAGGCACAACTCAGCCTGTAGTCCACTCTACTGTTAGAACGGTTCGTCATCATGTTTTAGTACTATCGAGATGCATTTATTTGCTTCAGAGAGCATAACCTGCACGGTTTGTGCTGCTGCTGCTAAAAGATGTACTTTATCATTCTAAAGCAGGAGTCGGCAACCCTAGGCACGCGTGCCACAACTGGCACGCCGAGGAATTTCCGGTGGCACACTGACGACGATACACAAACCTAATTATTCAACACATTAAAAATGTTCAAACGTCATCTTGAACTGTCATTGGCTGTTGCATGGCGAGCCTGCTCTTTTAGCATGACTACACAACAATATAGCGCCCCCCTCCCAGTGTTGCCAGATTCTGCTGACGTTTTCCAGCCCAAAATATGTTCAAAACCCGCTCAAAATGCACTTAAAACTGCCCAATCTGGCAACACTTCCCCCTCCCCATATTTCTCACGAGATGGGCCCACTTGATGCAGCAGTTGCGCTAAGATGGCAAAGAAGCCGAGAGTTCGGGCTTTCCTCTCCTCGTGGACCAAAGAATATGGGATCGTTTCTCAGAGGGACCGTGCTGTGTGCACGTTGTGTTTTGAAAGTGTTGTGTGTCGAACATCCAGTGTTAAACGTCATTTCGAGGCAAAGCACGAAAAGACTTTCAAAGATCAGGCAGATAGGGACGAATCAATCTCGCGCGCAGTGTGCGGATATGGGAAGCAAGCCCACACTTTAACAGTCTTTGCCTCAGCTAAAAACAATGCCACTGAAGCTAGCTATATAATTTCTCACTGCATAGCTAAACATGGAAAGCCATTCACAGACGGTGAATACATTAAGGAGGCCTTTCTCTCCGGCTCGGATAGTCTTTTTGAGGGGCTGCCAAATAAAGAGACAATAAAATCAAGAATAAAAGACAAGCCCGTATCAGCCAGAACTGTTGAGCGACGAATTGGTGAAATGGCAGAAAACGTAAGGGTGCAGCAAACAGCTGGCATAAAAGATGCAGCGGTATTTAGCATTGCGCTTGACAAAAGCGTAGATGTGAATGATGTTTGGCAGTGATGGCAAGATATTGTGATGTGACTGTGAGAGAGGAGCTCTGCTGTTTAAAGCCAATGAACTCTGCTGGGCATCTTTACCCGAAAAGTTCAACTGTGTTCGCAATATTGCACTGGCTTTATCGTCAGTGTTCGGATCAACATATCCGTGTGAACAGATATTTTCGCACATGAAGAACGTACTTTGCCCCTCCCGAAGTCGTCTGACAACGGGCCATTCGGAAGCATGCGTCCAACTCAAAGTGCCCAGTCGCCATCCCCACATCTCGGAGCTAAGTAAGGGGAAGCAGGGCCAGGGATCACATTGACTGACTGATAGGCAAAACAATTATTTTGTAACAAGGCTACTTCAAACTTGCAGTTTATTGTTAAGCCACTTTATGTAGGCTATTTGTCAATGTTCTCTGACACTCATTATTTAATTTTTTTTTCTGTAGTTTTATTATTCATCAGTTCCATTTCCATTAGGCTGCTACGTCTTTATTGTGAATAACTTGGGCCTGTTACCTACTGAAAGATTTTGGATGTTATTTTGTGAATTTGTATAAGCTGCTTGCAATGTTGTTATCCAACGTGCGTGTGTGTGGGGGGGGGGTTCTTAAACCTTGCGCGTGAGGTTAATGGCATAAAACAAGTGCAATGGTGTTTTACATTTGCTCAATGCATTAAATATCCATATCCGTTTAAAATGTGTGGCGTCTAATTACGCATAGTTAACAACACCTATTTGAATGGCACACTAACTAACAAGAAAATTTCTAATTGGCACTACATGGCAAAAAGGTTGCCGACCCCTGTTCTAAAGGATATACTTAGTGTTCAGATGACATGATGTTGAACAAAATATTTTTAACTGCTGTTCTTCTCCTTGTGTGTGTGTGCGCGCTAGTGGCTGGCGGAGGTGTACCGCTCTCAGGGTTTGCTGGCACAGGCCTCGGTGGCTCTGAAACAGAGTCTGCAGCTCGCCTCTCAGCTCGGACACTACAGCGGGAAGCTCAGCAGCCTTCTGCGACTCGCCCTGCTCTCTCTCACACCCTGCATGGTGAGTACACGACCCTGTCCTGAGAATGGCTCCCATTTATTTTACGCTCATACACTTTAACCACATGCACTGTGTGACCGACGTTTCTATAACAGTGCAGCCTGCGGAAAATTTGAAACGTGATGGACAGCCTGGGCGATGGGGGACTTCGGTAGTAACACACCACAGTTGTATCTTAGATGAAATTGAAAGATATATGTATTAAAGAGTGGCTGCTCAAGTGCAGTTCTTATTACTGATCCTGCACACTTTTTTTTTTAAACAACTGCATGAACAGCGCAGCTGAACCACTAGTCCCAACTACTGATAATGTTTACATGCATTTCAAAGCTTGATATTTTAAAACTATTTAAAATAAAAGGCACACAGGGTACTGTTAGCCATTCTTATGGTGTATGGTGTTCTCTGATAATAAACAGGAAATTGCACAGTGGGGTGGGGTGGGGTTTTGGGGGTTTGGTTTTTTTTTTTTGGTTGGTTGGTTGGTTTTTTGGGGGCGTATTGTCACATTAAACCAGACGCCCTCATTCAAACCACAGTTGAACCATTGCACCATTTCAACTTCCCGTCTTGAAACGTCTTCTCCCCAGCGGCTCTTTCCGACTGCTTACTGACGTGAGATGGTGGAGAAGAATAAGTTTAAAAAGATATTTCCGAAACAATTACAGTGGAAAAAATGTGAAAACCCTTGCAGTCCTCACAGTTCTGTAATATCTTCACAGGTCTGAATAGAGTGTTTCCATGTGGCCAAGATCTCATACATAGTGTTGTGATGCTATTAAAATAGGACAAGATAATGAACTTGGTCATTTTAAACTAGCAATTTATGTAGAATAATAATACTGGAATGTTTCATTTAATGCTCAAGAAGAGGCTATAAATTGATTGAAGGAACTTTAAAACAACATATGAATATGTTTAATTATTCTATCCACATTCACTGGATGTGAGCAATCGTGTGCTCTGATTGGCTACTCCACTACTAGAATATCAGCTCATATACCGTGAGTAGAGAAAAACAAAATGGCAGCGCATGTTGCTGAAGCAACTGAGGATGAAATAAAAACTCCACTTGAAAACAAAACCCCCAGAAAAAAATACAAAAAAAGAAAGGCAGAAAAATACGGAATAAAACTATTTGATGGTAAGAACGCATCTTTAATTTTTCAAGAATTATTATTATAGCATTTTTCACAAATTGCTACTGTCATTTTCCCGGTTTGTTTTCATTCTTCATCTTTTAAGCATTAAAATTTGTTGAATTTTATATGTATTATTTATTTATTTATTTATTTATTTAAACTGGGTCAAAAGCTCAAAAAAAATTTTGAAAATTACATCACCGAAATGTCCAAGGAAGAATTTAATAAATGTCTAAAACTATTCTGTACCTCGGCAAGATGGCACTTTCTACAAAAAAAAAAAAAAAAAACACAATCAATTCTTGCCGCCATAGATAGGTTTTTAAGAAGTCTGGCTAAGTGCAAATTATTTTGTCCGATGTTTCTTATAACATTTTTATTTATCGAATTTGCACAAAATAAAAATGCTCCATCTCTCAAAATCCCGTGAATGTGGATAGAAGAAAACAGTTATTCCACTTAATCTTGTCGTACATGGCTTATAGCAGCTATCAGCTCATGTACGACTCAATTTCGTGGAATAACTGTTAAATATACAGTTCAAAAAGGCATCATTTTTTTACAATTCAAAATCAGCTACATTTATCACAGGTCGAGGAAAGTAGGATTTCACTATTGATTTGCATTACACTCATATTTTCAGTGATGTTGATGTCACGCCTGGCTTTGCCTTGCTGAGAGTGCTCACTCCTTCCCCATATATTGAACTTGAACTTGTCTGGGTCTCCCTCCAGTCCAAAGGGGGAGCTGTCTGGTACTGTAACACCTGGTCTAGACAGCCGTGACAGTTCAAATACATGGCTCTTCAGTGTTCGCTGGCTGGCTATCGGGGCTTTTGGTTTGGGTAATTCTTGCTTTGCGCCATGGAGGCCCTGCACGGGCTAACCAGCGCTTTATTATTTTCTTTTAAATGCTTATTATTTCTTATTTTTGAATTATGTTTAAATAAAATACTATTTAACCCGAACAACGGTGTGGATTCCCTTTATGTTGTGCTTATTTTGAGCCAAGTAGGCACGTCATATGGGGGCTCGTCCAAACCTTTGATAGTGAATTGGATTGTGGCATTTTGGTAGTGTAAACTTCCTGTGTTTGTTTGTGGGGAGTTTCACATCGTTTGGAAGGTTCGGGGTTAAATATTGTAGTTGTTTTGGTAAACTTCCTCATTTTGATAATACTTTTTGGAATATTGTTTTGGAAATTTGGAGCCTTTTGGCCTATTATTTTTGATTGCTTGGAGTGGCAGTGTGTTTGTGCTTGCGCTGCGGGGTGGCATATCGCGGAGCTGCATTTTCCCCAATTAGAACGCGCTGCGTTGGGTTTAGGCTGCTGTGTCACTGAAGCCTGGGTGAGGGCACCGCCTTGGAAATCCGGCTGAATTGGCATTTGTCGGGACAGTACAGGTCGAACGGTATTGGTGAGTAAATGATCCTTGCTCTGGGGCCTAGTGTGACTTGTATTTGTTGCAACAAGATGAGTAATCTTGAAGCATTTTTTAAAGCTCCTTTGGAGGCATCGTTCCTCATGCTCACCAAGGATCAATTATATAGTGTTGCTGACCACTATGAAATTGATATAGCGTTGCCGAAGACTGCATTAAAAGAGGACTTGTTTTTTTTTTTTTTTCGGGGGATGTTGATTAAGAAACAGGTGTTGCCTGCCGAGGGGCGGGAGCACGGTCATAAAGGTGAATTGGGCTTTGACGCGAAGCCAACTTTGCCGGTGTTCTGATAAACGGTCCTACATCCGCGAAGCGTCCTACGGTAGGAGGGGACGTCAGACATGTCTGTCGAGCAGTCCTACATTGCAGGAAATCCTACAGTGTGATTCAACTTTAACTTTTAGTCATAGTTCGTGGTTTTTCCCTCTGCAAAGAACATGCTTCTACATTGATGCAATGTCCACCAACCCTGTCAGAATTCATATAAATGTAGGACGTCCTGACAATTCAAACGACTCTGTCAGAATATGCTTTTACATTCATATATTAATGTAGAACGTCCTGACAATTCAAACGACTCTGTCAGAATATGCTTTTATATTCATATATTAATGTCGGACGTCCTGACAATTCAAACGACTCTGTCAGAATATGCTTTTACATTCATATATGAATCTAGGACGCTCTGACTCTTCACTTGACCCTGTCAGAATATGTAGAATTAAGTTTTTTTTTGTCACTATTCACAAGTTCCATTTGCCCTATTAAAATGAGCGGAGGACGTTATTACAATTCAAATGACGCCGCAGGACGTTCTCACAACTCCTATGACCCCATCAGAATATGCTTCTACATTAATAAATGAATGTAGGATGTTCTGACAATTCAAAAGACCCCTTCAGAATATGCTTCTACATTAAAATATGAGTGTAAGACGTTCTTACAATTCAAATGACGCCGCAGGACGTTCCGACAACTCGTATGACCACGTCAGAATATGCTTCTACAGTAAGTAGGACGTTCTGACTATTCAAATGACCATCGGAATATGTTTTTACAATATATGAATGTAGGATGTTCTGACATATGCTTCTACATTAAAATAGGAGTGTAGGACGTTCTGACAGTTCAAACGACCTCGTCAGAATATTCTTTTACTTTAATATATGAATGCAGGACTTTCTGACAACTCAATGACCATCAGAATATGCCTTTACGTTAACATATGAATGTAGGAAGTTTTGACAATTCAAATGACCCCACCAGAATATACTACACTCACTGTAAAAAAGAATAAGTTAAGCTTACTTGAAAAAAAAAAGGTGGAAACTCGTTGCCTCAAATAAATGAAGTAATATAACTTGTTCTCTTTCAAGTTATCTTTACGTTTAAAAGTAATCTCCACTGAAAATATTTGTTGTCCTTACTTGGAACTTGAATGTTGAGGTTGCTTAAAACCAACTAGTAATGTTTACTTCATACCGGCTAGTAAAGGTTACTTGGAGCAAAGTTGTGTTTACTGGTGTTAAATGGGTTTCTCTTACTTTCAGCTGTGTAATGGGGGCCTAATTCCTGATCGTAAGGTTTACTTGCAGAATCTACACCTTACTTATAGTTTGTAAGTATCAGCAACTTGAACAATTAATGTCTCACTTACACAATGTAATGTAATTAAATGTTATGTTATTTTTATTGCAAGACATAAAACGGCATAACAACATATTGGAGCATCAATACAGTTTTCATTCAGTCAATAACTTTTTTTAAAGCTTACTTTCATTTAACACATCCAACCCAGAGAAGCATAACATTCCACTTAGTGTCAGTCCACCATTTCTGGAATTAAACTCATTTTCTCCACCTCCACTCGAGTTAAATAACAGAGTTTTACCTTCCTCCTATTCATCCAGCCGTTCTCCTTGTCTGGCGATGCAACAGCACACAGAAAACAAACTTCCACAACTAATTTTGAATGATTTCATTTTATTGGAACACTTCAAGATGGCCAACTATTGTTTTGAACAGGTTTACGGATTTGCACCAAATCTTACAAAACTGATTACATTTTGGATGTCTCAAATGGCACACACGCGCACACACAGCGCACCAGGCTCTCTCACACAGTCTAGACATCACTGGAGCCCTGCCACATCCCTTCAGTCTTCTGGCTGGGGACCCCGACCTGAACACCTGAACAAGAGAGGATTACCCATCAAATAATTGTTACAACATTCCTTCTTTAAGTTTTAAGGGCCTGTGTTCTGATAAACGGTCCTGCACCGTTTATAGCACAGCTGATGTAGGACAAAAATCTGTTCAAACGCCAAGAAATGACGTTTTGTGCTCTGCGCATGCGCAGTGGGGCTTTGTAGGACGCATTGACGTCAGTGGCGGCTGGTAGTCTTTCAAACGGGAGGCTGGTCGGTTACGATATTTCCAGATTTTAAAAGAAAAAAAAACACATCAATTTTGCCCATACTCTTGCCTCTGATCTGGCTGATTGTTGGCAGCGTCACAAACTGTGAAATAACAGGTTCTTTTGGTCCATTAGCCTACTGTCCAATATACATGATGGTGGTGTTGGGGGGGGTATATTTTAACATTTTATATTTTAAAATTGTGGCATGTTGTTTAAAAATTGATCATTATTGAAAGCAGCTGTTTGTCAGGAACCTCAGCAGTAACAGCAGAGTGTTCTGGAATAGGCACAAGCACTGACCTTGGGGAGCCAAACATAGAGCTGGGTGCCACACATTTCATTCAATGACACTTTCCCTGTATTTTACTTATTTTGACTGAGAAATGTTTTATTGACAATTTTGATAACCCTTCACTTTTAATCCAGGTCTGTAGTGTGAAATGTTCTCGGCTGTGTTTTTGTTTAAAAATGTTTTCCAAATTGTAGCTGTGTTTAATTCATATCCAGAAAAATATATATTCCAATATAATATACTCAGCATAAACATTTTAAATAGATTCTATATTTTTGGTCCATCCATGACATATTACTAAAGTAGCCTATTTACTGTTGTTGATGTGGGTCACTTGCTGTTAGCCAATTCACTTTCTCGTACCAGGAGAGCTGAAAGGAACGAGTATTATTCCCTACCTTTTTCACCAAGTCAGTTTGAGGCGTTGGTCTACCCTGCTCTTTAATTTTAATTTTTTCCTCGAAAGGAAGACTGGAAAATGGCTTCGCCAAAATTAAATCAGCAATGCTTGGCATCCGTGCGCAGCTTTCTTGCTAGCTGACTAGCCCCCTCAAGTTCAAGTTCAGTCACTCAAATAAACGAAATTTCTGGAACTAAGATAGCAAACTTAACACTATATTTACACTTTATTTACAATGAAAATATATACAAACTAAAAAAGCTGGTAGAAACCGTATGTAATGAATGAAATCGAAATGTAAGCTGATCTCTTACAGTACACCACAGCACTTGCGAATCCGCATGGGACTGAATTGAGATTCACTGCTGCCTGTCTATTTGAAACGAGCTGTCAATCAAAGAAAATATCCGGCTGCTTTCACCAATGACCAGTCTCCTCGCGGAAACTGCCATGTCCCTCCCACTGTGAGGCTGGGAGTCCGTGGGCGGGCGTTTTCGCAGTATTTGTCCAATAACCGTCTTGCATTTTGATATTGAAAAGCGCAGAGCTCCCAAATGCCATTGAAGTCCACTGAGGTTGGGCTGCATCGCGCTGTCACGAGGGGGAAAATCTCACGCACACATTAGGCGAACTGGGGAAAGTTATAACGGAATGATTTTGCACTGTAGTTGGGTTGAGCACATATATTTCTATGATTCTGGATCTGAAATAGCAATGTTATAAGGTCGGCTATAACATAAGCCTAGCGCAATTCATCCTACACGATGTTCGTCATTTTTAGAGGAGGCTGAGACTCCCTCGTTGTCTTAGAGCAATCGCCCGTGATTGACGTGTAGGACAGTTTATCAGAACACTTTGAAGTCTGAGTAAACAGACTCTGACGCTGGCAATGTGATTGTTGAAATCTAGATTTTTTTTTAACAATTACAACATGAAGAAAAATCTGATTCACTTCATGAAAATTCCCGTTACCTTGTAATACTTGGAAGGAATAGCCTATATGCAAATACTTTTTTGTTTTTAAAAACAAATTGCATGTGAGGCACAACGTGAAAGAGCAAAAGCCACAACAGATTATTTTCATGCCATAGTTTTTCCAATAATTGAAAAATGGAAAATATTTCCAATAATGTCTGTATACCACATCAAATGCAGCAGCAGTTGATTCGGAAAATACTGCAAAAGTATTTGTACTATGGTGACATACAAATATTTGCAAGGACTAATATACACACACTACATTTAACTACATCACTGCATTTAATTACATCTCGGTGATAGTATAGTGAAGACACCACTCGCCGGCAACTCGGCTGGCACCTCCGCTGGGAAACGGGCTTCCCTTCCATACATTAGTTTAAATGGGGTATATTTCGTGGTTGTGTGAACCTTTGACCTTAATGAAAAGAGCGTGGCGTCCAAGAAGGTGTCCCAGTAGGTTTGCTCCTCATTCACTAGTTTCCTAAGGGCTCTAAATGCAGGCATAGTAAAGCACAAAAAAATTGGTCAGATTGTTTTGAAAGTCATCTATCTACAGTGGGGCAAAAAAGTATTTAGTCAGCCACCAATTGTGCAAGTTCTCCCATTAAAAAGATGAGAGAGGCCTGTAATTTTCATCATAGGTACACTTCAACTATGAGAGACAGAATGGGGGGAAAGAATCCAGGAAATCACATTGTAGGATTTTTAATGAATTAATTGGTAAATTCCTCAATAAAATAAGTATTTGGTCACCTACAAACAAGCAAGATTTCTGGCTCTCACAGACCTGTAACAACTTCTTTAAGAGGCTCCTCTGTCCTCCACTCGTTACCTGTATTAACGGCACCTGTTTGAACTCGTTATCAGTATAAAAGACGCCTGTCCACAACCTCAAACAGTCACACTCCAAACTCCACTATGGCCAAGACCAAAGAGCTGTCAAAGGACACCAGAAACAAAATTGTAGACCTGCACCAGGCTGGGAAGACTGAATCTGCAATAGGTAAGCAGCTTGGTGTGAAGAAATCAACTGTGGCAGCAATTATTAGAAAATGGAAGACATACAAGACCACTGATAATCTCCCTCGATCTGGGGCTCCACGCAAGATCTCACCCCGTGGGGTCAAAATGATCACAAGAACGGTGAGCAAAAATCCCAGAACCACACGGGGGGACCTAGTGAATGACCTGCAGAGAGCTGGGACCAAAGTAACAAAGGCTACCATCAGTAACACACTACGCGGCCAGGGACTCAAATCCTGCAGTGCCAGACGTGTCCCCCTGCTTAAGCCAGTACATGTCCAGGCCCGTCTGAAGTTTGCTAGAGAGCATTTGGATGATCCAGAAGAGGACTGGGAGAATGTCATATGGTCAGATGAAACCAAAATAGAACTTTTTGGTAAAAACTCAACTTGTCGTGTTTGGAGGAGAAAGAATGCTGAGTTGCATCCAAAGAACACCATACCTACTGTGAAGCATGGGGGTGGAAACATCATGCTTTGGGGCTGTTTTTCTGCAAAGGGACCAGGACGACTGATCCGTGTAAAGGAAAGAATGAATGGGGCCATGTATCGTGAGATTTTGAGTGAAAACCTCCTTCCATCAGCAAGGGCATTGAAGATGAAACGTGGCTGGGTCTTTCAGCATGACAATGATCCCAAACACACCGCCCGGGCAACGAAGGAGTGGCTTTGTAAGAAGCATTTCAGGGTCCTGGAGTGGCCTAGCCAGTCCCCAGATCTCAACCCCATAGAAAATCTTTGGAGGGAGTTGAAAGTCCGTGTTGCCCAGCGACAGCCCCAAAACATCACTGCTCTAGAGGAGATCTGCATGGAGGAATGGGCCAAAATACCAGCAACAGTGTGTGAAAACCTTATGAAGACTTACAGAAAACGTTTGTCATTGCCAACAAAGGGTATATAACAAAGTATTGAGATGAACTTTTGTTATTGACCAAATACTTATTTTCCACCAAAATTTGCAAATAAATTCTTTAAAACTCAGACAATGTGATTTTCTGGATTTTTTTTCTCATTCTGTCTCTCATAGTTGAAGTGTACCTATGATGAAAATTACAGGCCTCTCTCATCTTTTTAAGTGGGAGAACTTGCACAATTGGTGACTGACTAAATAATTTTTTGCCCCACTGTATCTATCTATTAAAGTGGCTACTTTGATTAGTCAAAAGTTTAGAATATATTTTGGTCTATTCTGTATGTAGCATTGATTCCACAATTACGTTTTTCAATTTCAAGTTGCTTATTGTTGTATGCATTCATTTCTGAGAGCGACGCCACAATGAGCTGATTTTAAACTGAAACAGAACAAGCTAAAGTGTCAGTTAAAAAGTGCGGTGGGGGTACAGTGTGGTGTTCTAGAACTTTTGACCGGTAGTGTATATGACAAAATGATAGCACATATATTTGTTTCTTTGTCTAGGCCATTTGTCTGTGGGTGGTAGGCCGCTGTTACAGATCGCTCGATGTGAAGTAATTCACACAGTCCTGTATTGAGCTTCAAAATACAATTGAAACTAATTAGAAATTAACTCACTCATAGACATGGATATATGTTAGGCAGACTATTTGTTGACACCACTGAGGCAGATGGTCAAGTCCTTTTCCAAAGATGACTAATTATGATTAGTGAGCTTACTTCATTGACGAACTCTCTCCCTTGATCTGATAGTATTCGCAATGGGCAGCCATGTCTGTACACCATCCTGACCAGCTTCTCTGCAACCTCAGCAGCTGACTTGCTCTTCAGTGGGTAAGCCTCAACCCACTTAGAAAAGTAGTCAGTTGCTGTCAGTATATATTGGAAGCCACTTTGTGTCTTGGGCAGGGGACCAGTGAGGTCTATGCCCACAAGTTCCCATACAGCTGACACCTGATATGGAAATAAAGTAGCCCCAGTATGTATGTATATAGTCATTTTTATAATATGCACAGTGCCAATCTAATGTAATGTAGCCATTTTATTACCTTGATGCACTGCAGAAGGTGCACCGCTGTAAGGGGCTTGCCCACTTTCTGACACTGATCACATTCCTGGATCTTAAACACATACGGTGCAATTGGTGTTCACAGCTGCGCCCAAGGTCCTGATTACTGCTTTCCATTAATTTCAGCAACAAACAGTAACACATACCCATTTTTCAATGTCTACGGACATCCCAAACCAGTAAAACCTTGACGCTAAGGCATTTCGGGTTTTGTGTATTCCTGTGTGCCCTCCCATGGGCGAGGCATGGGACTCCTCAAATATACTCCTGGCCTCTTCTTTTCCACAAATTGCTCTCCTGGTGCCAAAAAAGAGCTCTCCATCTACATTAAAATGATAATTATAATTAGAAGAATTACAATGAAATTAATCACTAACGCATTGTACTACATATCAAATTTATTACAATTTTACGGAAACTACTGACCTCTCAAAGTGAATTTGGAGGCATACCTCCAAAGATTCTGCCGCTGCGTTCGATCATAGTCTTTGGGGTATGACCCCAAAGACAGCAACCCATGTATTTCGTCGTACTTGGCCTCCATACCTACAAAGACAGTTGCGCATAAACTTTTGGTACAGTCAGAAAAAAAAAACAGGTGTGTTGAGTACTGCAGGGTGTAAATCCTTTTTCTTAATGCTCCTCAAAACAGATCCGAGATACTCTATCTAGATTGATGCATTAAAATGGATGCTGCTTGATTGCCAGTTTTGCAAAAGCCAATCAAGTAAATGACAACACATGACATGCTGTATGCTTACAATTAACCTTACAAACGAAATGTCATGGCATTATCCTTCACACGTTTGATTGCATTTGGCCATTATGACGTGATCTTACGAGCAGAAATTTGCTGTCTTTGCAGCCGAGTAGAATGTTCCAAGCAGACTCATCTCATAAAAAAGCGTTTTGTGTTCACGCTAGAGCATTCCGCGTGTTGGTCCAACGCATTATCTTGTTACCACGTGGAAGGCAACGCGTTTGAGAAGTAGCCTACTTTGTCACGTTACCAACCTGGCGCGAGCTAGCTTTTCTCGCGGTCGATACAAAATTCTGTTGCTAGACGGAAAAATGCTAAGCGTTGTAGACCACGCGGAAATATGCAAACGCGTCGGAGACAAACGCGAAGATTGTTAAAATCAGCGTTGTATTTATTAACACACTCATGATGCCATGTTGCAGCCAACAGAAATTTTATTGACGCTAGCTATCAAACGATGGCTTGGCTGTACTTAGACTGCGTGACAGACACATGCGTACAGTTTGTACAGACAGTTTTATAATTCAAAACAAGCCAGTGCGAAATAGTTGAGTCTGTCAACGACTCGAACAAGACTCACGCAACGGTTAGAAATCAGCATTGTGTTAGATTAAGTAGGAAAGATTGCCCGCTCACCTTTAGCTTTGAGCAAACCTTGCCTGCTGATCTGTAGGATGAATATGCCCAAACCCCAAGAAATGGCGTGTTGTGTTGTGCGCGTGCGCAGTGGGGCTTTGAAGACGAGTAGGGTGTAGAGCAACTACAACAGCTGGTCAGATAGGTCAGAAGTTGAAGCGCTTTGGTGGAAGATCGTGAAGGGGAGATATTTCAGATGTATTGCAAGACTCACGCAATGGTTAGAAATCAGCATTATGTTAGATTAAGTAGTAAAGATTGAATGCACGCCGTTAATCTGCACCGTTTATAGCACTCAGACGGTGACCTCGCTGTTGTATGAGCAGCAAGTGGAGTTGTTAAAATTGCAACACGAACTGAAAATGCAGCAAATTAAATTAGAAATGTAAGAAAAGGACAGGGAACGCGAGTTGGAGATGCATAAACTTAGAAATGCAGAGCAGTAACGCGAGTTTGAGCCGCTAAATTCCAGTTGGCGGCTGAGGGGAACCTCGGTAGCTCTACGCCAACTTCCAACAGCTTGGCCAATATGGTAAAGTTCCTGCCTAAGTTTAACGAGCGTGACCCAGATGTCTTTTTCTCATTGTTTGAAAATATTGCATCTGAACAGCGTGATGAGTGATGTTATGAGATGAAAATATTGCATCTGAACAGAGTGATGAGGAGAAAACTTTGTTACAGACATCTTTAATTGGTCGCGGACAGCAGGCATTTGTGGCTCTACCTTCTTCAGAACGAAAGGTGTACAAAACTGTTAAAGCGGCTGTGTTAAAGTGTTATGAGTTGATTCCTGAAGCGTACAGACAGCGTTTTCGTTCGTGGAAAAAAAAAACTGACAAGCAAACGTATGCAGAATGGGTCAGGGATTTAACCAGTTACTTCCAACGTTGGCTTACAGCCGAAAGCGTTAATACTTTTGAAAAGCTTTGTGACCTTTTGGTATTGGAGCAGTTTAAAAACGCACTGCCTGATCGTATAGCCACTTATCTTAACGAATAGAAGGTTAAGACACCGTCTGATGTCTTGGGTTAGGTTGATGTGGGGCGGCCTTGGGCTGAGGTGCCCTTGAGCAAGGTACCTGATCCCTGACTGCTCCCCGGGTGCTCTGGTGTGGCTGCCCACTGCTCTGAGTGTGTGCGTGTGTTCACTGCTTCAGATGGGTTAAATGCAGAAGATGAATTTCACTGTGCTTGAAGTGTGCATGTGACAAATAAAGGTTTCTTCTTTCTTCTTCTGATGCTGCTGTCCTCGCCGATAATTTCTCGCTCACTCACATAATTCAATCGCGTGTTTCTACTTTGGGTTTTGACACTTGCAAGGACCGTCGTCCTGGCAGTAGTAGCACGAATACTTCTGTTAATTTCAACACCAATTCCGTGCATTTCAAACCTTTTGGGTTTGATCCAAAAAAAGATTGCAATTATTGTTTTGGTAAAAACCACTGGAAGGCAAATTGCCCCGTTCTATTGGATAAAATAAAGAATGACGGAGGCAAAGTTGGCCTCTGTGCTTCCTCTACTCCTGCTGTGCGATCAAAGGGTAACTCCAAAAATGTTCCAGTGAAAATGCTCAGTGTACAGCGTCAGTTGATCACACAGTAGCTGTGCAGTGTGATGCATCTGAGTTGGTTACATCTAGTCTAGCAGATTATGTGCCATTCGTTACGAAGGGGTTTGTTTCACTGGTTGGTAGCTCTTTTCGTGTTGCGTGCTTACTGTGTGGAAATGGGTCGGGATTGGGAAGAGGGTCTGCCTTGATTATTGCTGGCAGCTAGGGCAGTTGTGCAGGAGAGTACTGGCTTTAGTCCAAATGAACTGGTGTTTGGCCATAAAGTTCGTACTCCTTTGTCCGTGTTGTCTGGTGATTTTAGTTCCTCTGAACCACCTAAGACCGTGTCTGAAAATGTGTATGGTTTTCGACGCAGGCTTCTCCTGGCATGTAAGTTGGCTAGTGAAAATTTAACTGAAGCCCACGTAAAAATGAAGAACAATTATGATCGAAAGGCTGAAGTTTGTACTTTTAGTCCAGGAGATCAGGTTCTGGCATTGTTGCCTATTCCTGGGTCTCCATTTGCTGCTATGTTTTCAGGGCCTTACAGTGTTGTTCGATAGGTGTCAGCGGCAAATTATTTGGTTGCTACTAGATGTCTGCGTGGGACAGAATTTTCAGTCCCGCCCGCGCCTGCATTGTGCAGTCCTGCTCCTGCCCGCTCCCGCAAAGAATTATGATTTTCAGTCCCGCTCCCGCCCGCGCCTGCCATATTTTGTCCTGCTCCCGCCCGCAAATCCCGCACGATGCAGACGTTCGCGTTATTTCTCACGAAAGTTCTTGTCATTGTCTTGGGGAATTAAACATGCTGAGCTTAGCTGAGCGCTCCACTGACCGATCCTTCACCTAGCGCACGTAGCGAGGGTGCGCGTTGCCAGGCGGCATGCGCAGCTGAGGCTTTACAGAGATGCCCAACACACCTACTGAAATCTACAGTGGATATTAAGAATATTGTACATTGCACATAGCTTATATGTCACTCCTCACATTTACATTCTAGGAAATACAAGTAGACCTATAAGAAATTAATATAATTTAAAGACACAGCGTGATGGTGCCCCACCCCCTACTTTGAGTGGATTTGAGCATAAATATCTACAGCTCACATTCAGGGGTGCATCGTACACGAGTGAGAACGACTCCCAAATGTCTGATTTCAGGACTCTTGACTGTTTAACGGTAAATGTGCCTCTTTTTAAAGCAGCACTTACTTCTGAAGCGCTCTGAGCTTCACTAGAGGAGCTCTGCTCTTCTGCCATGATCAGAGATCTCAAACACGGAAGAGCAGAAAGGAATCGGAAACGTACGCGAGATTAGACCACATCCGCAAATTTAGGCATCTTAAAATGTTTTTATTAATGCCAAATAAAATATCCAGCACAAATTATATATGATAGACATAAATTAATAATTTATAAATTTTATTTTAAACACGTTTTTAGTTAGCGGGACTGCAGCTTATCACCTCTCCCGCCCGCTCCGACATTGTGCACTCGCCCGCGCCCGCAATGAGCTTTCAAAATTTGTCCCGCGCCGCACTGCTTTGCGTCGGGTCCCGCGAGTACCGCGGGACTCCCGCGGGAGTGCAGGGCTCTAGTTGCTACACCTGAACGTAGGCGTGCTACACAATTGTGTCATGTGAACTTGCTTAAGCCATACTATGCATCTGTGCATTCTGCTACTGCTAAGGGTGGGACTGAGTCTGTTTGTTGGTTTAGTGGTGTCTGCAGTTAGTAGGTCTCCTGAGGTGGGGGATGACATGAGAGGCCCTGATGATGCTGTATTGCATGCTCGGTTGAATAATTCAGAGATGTTGGCTCGGTTGGATACTGTCCTGAGTCATATAGAAGTAAGACAGAGAGAATAGTTGAAAACATTAATTTTAGAGTTCTCCTGTTTGTTTTTAGATATTCCCACATGTACATCATGGATTGAGCATGACATAGAGGTTGGTGACGCAGAGCCTGTTCGTCAGAGGTTCTACCGTGTTGGTCCAGACAAACCTAAAAGCTTGGATGAGAGTGTCCAGTATCTTCTTGATAATGGTCTTGCTGTTCCGTCGTCTTCCAGTTGGTCTTCACCTTGTTTGTTGGTCAAAAAACTTGACCACACTTATAGGTTTTGTATGGATTACAATAAAGTGAATGCTGTAACAAAGCCAGACTGTTATCCGTTGCCTCGTATAGAGGATTTTGTTGATCAGGTCGGTTCAGCTCGCTATGTGAGTAAATTTGATTTACTTAAAGGATACGATCAGGTACCTCTCACTCCTAGGGCACAGGAGATCTCTGCTTTTATCACGCCAAATGGTTTGTATTCTTACACGCGGATGCCATTCGGGCTGCGTAACGCCCCCTCCAGTTTCCAACAGCTCATGAATCGGGTCGTTGTGGGACTGGAGGGGTGCGCTGTGTATCTTGATGATGTGGTGTGTCATTCTGACACATGGGAAGACCATCTTGTGCGTGTTCGTTTGCTCTTTGAACGGTTTGCCACTGCCAATCTTACTGTAAACTTAGCAAAGTGTGAGTTTGCTCAGGCTACAGTGGTGTATCTTGGCAGGATAGTTGGTCAAGGTAAAGTGCGGCTGATAAGAGCCAAAGTCTTGGCCATTGACAAATTTCCACGTCCGGCAACGAAAAAAGAATTAATGCGTTTCTTAGGTATGATAGGATATTACAGAAATTTCTGCTGTAATTTCTCATCTGTTGTTGCCCCTTTGACAAACTTGTTGAAAGGTTCATCTCAGTTTAATTGGACTTTTGATTGTCAGCAAGCATTTGAGAATGCCAAATCCCTTTTGACTTCTGCCCCAGTCCTGTCTGCACCTAAGTTGGAGGAGCCGTTCCTGCTGCAGGTAGACGTTAGTCAAGTAGGAGCAGGAGCAGTTCTCCTCCAAAAGGATGAGGATGGAGTAGACAGGCTGGTTTGCTATTTTTCTAGAAAATTTAACTGTCCACCATAGAGAAGGAGGCCCTGGCCTTGGTATGGGCGCTCCAATATTTTTGGCGTCTATGTTGGTGGTGGGGTGCACCCTGTGGTCATTTTCTCTGACCACAATCCCCTCACTTTTCTGTCCTCACTGCAGAACACTAACCAGCGCTTGATGCGCTGGGCTCTTTTTCTGCAGTCTTACAACTTGTCCATAAGACATATCAAAGGGTCTGACAATGTTATAGTTGATGCATTGTCTCGGGCCCCTGAGGATGATTAAGGCATGTATGGTTTCTTCCCCTGTCTCGTCTCATCTCATTATCTCTAGCCGCTTTATCCTGTTCTACAGGGTCGCAGGCAAGCTGGAGCCTATCCCAGCTGATTACGGGCGAAAGGCGGGGTACACCCTGGACAAGTCGCCAGGTCATCACAGGGCTGACACCCATTCTTAAATTGCTGTCCAGGCGCCGGGGTTTGCTGGATGGAAGGTAGGGATGGGGGGGGGGGATTGTGGTCCATGTGGTTGTGAGTGTTGGGGTGTGTGTGTGGGGGGGGGTATTAAAATTGGTCAAAATAGTAAAAAAAAAAAAGAGAGAGAGAATTGTTTTAAGTAATGGTAAAAGAAAAGTTGAAAAAAAAAGAATGGTAATTGTAATTTGAAAAAAAAAGGTTAAAAGAATGGGTTAGTTTTTGTGTTATTTGGTTTAGTTTTGGATTTTGATTTATTTAGTCATAAGGTGAACAGAGTCCCTTATATGGGTCTCTGTCTTTTGGGGGGAGTGATGTCACGCCTGGCTTTGCCTTGCTGAGAGTGCTCACTCCTTCCCCATATATTGAACTTGAACTTGTCTGGGTCTCCCTCCAGTCCAAAGGGGGAGCTGTCTGGTACTGTAACACCTGGTCTAGACAGCCGTGACAGTTCAAATACATGGCTCTTCAGTGTTCGCTGGCTGGCTATCGGGGCTTTTGGTTTGGGTAATTCTCGCTTTGCGCCATGGAGGCCCTGCACGGGCCAACCAGCACTTTATTATTTTCTTTTAAATGCTTATTATTTCTTATTTTTTAATTATGTTTAAATAAAATACTATTTAACCCGAACAACGGTGTGGACTCCCTTTATGTTGTGCTTATTTTGAGCCAAGTAGGCACGACATTTATGTAACGGTACCAGAACCTGTTACGAATACCAAAATCAACAATTATCATCCTTATTATCATTGCTAAATTCGCCAGGTCATAGATCGAAAGAATTTATTCATAGGTGTCAACAAATTTAACCCAAAAACCAGTAAATATAATCGGAATATACAGTGTCTTGCACAATTCATCTCCTTTTCCACATTTTTAGTGTTTCATCCTGGAGCTCTAAATGGGACTTAATTGGGATTTTCACCATTTGAGTCACATGACCTGTCTAACATTTGAAAGTAAACGTTAATTAAATAAGAGAACTTTTGCAGTATTCAATACCAGCTACATCAGGAGCTCTGTCTGTCAGCTTTGCACATCTGGATCCTGATATTTTCACCCATTCTTCTTGCCAAAATTGCTTTAAGCTCTGTTGTATTGCATTAATACTGTTGGTGCAGAATAATTTTTCAAGTCTTGCCACAGATTTTCAGTCAGATCGATTGACCTTGTACCTATTTAAGTGATTTTAGCTATATAAAAATAAACTTTATTGTTCTTGACTTCAGTGGTAGTTTTAAAGTGCATATCACGGGTAAATTCTGGAGCAAGATCAATGTAGTTCTCCTATGGTCAAATATCTGTAACATTCTGCATTTTGTGCAATTTTTTTACCTTGCGCAATACCAGAAAAATTCAGCCATTTGAGGTGAATTGGTCCGCCTCTGAAAAAACTTGGCATTTGGATTTCGCGGCAAACATTGATTATTGTGACGTCGCATGCGGGACGCCTCCCTCTGAATCCTACGTCAGCGCTGGTTTGTTTATGAGAAAACGACCTGGCGGTTTTCTGCAAATTTCTTCAACGTTATCGCGTAATTATTAAAATGGTTAACAGATGTATGGTAGGAGGGTGTAGCAACACCAATCTTGATGGGATTAGTACTCATCGTTTTCCAAAAGACCGGACAATGAGAGAGAAATGAGAGCGCTTGGTCTACACAGGCTGTGCACTGAAACTGTGCAAAGCTCGCTCAGCCTGCTGGCGCTTCCGCAGGTAACGTCACGAATCTGGCTCCAGACTCCCTTGGGAATTTTCCAGACGCGTTTTATTTTATTTTTTTCTGCTGTAGACAGATGGCCTTGTGCAAAATTACCCTTCTGGATGAGTGTGTAAATCAGGGGTGGGCAATTATTTTTTCCATGGGGCCACATGAGAAACAGAAAATTTAGTGGAGGGCCGGACCAAAGGGCTGAACTAAATTCTGCATAATATTAATTGTATTTCTTTATATAAAGCAGTAAATAACATTGTTTTTACAAGCTGCTAAGACTGGTAAGAGTATGGAAAAAACGAGGTTGCCTTACAACAGGGTACCCGCGGAGTCTTAAAAGTATTAAAAAAGTATTGAATTTCATTTTCCAGAATTAAGGCCTTAAAAGAATTAAATTTCATCTTGAAAGTCTTAATTTTTTCCACGGAGGTCTTAATTTCCCAAAGAAAGTCTAACATCGTTGCGTAACCTAGATTAAATTCTCTGTGATGAAAATGAAGCAAAATCTAAAATGTTTTGCGCTGCCCAGGCGTTCACACACAAACAACGGGAAATTCACGTCACGCCGTAAAGGGTTCACACGAAACGAGAGCAGCAGGCGCAAAGAGGGGGAGAGAGCATGGGGAAGTGCAGATTCAACCCGAAGTGGCCGCTCGACCCTAAGGCCCCGGTCACACCGCCCGAACTTTGCTGGAGCATTCCTTGAACGGTAGGGAAGGGGGGCCGAATTTCGACAACGCTCGTCACCGCGCACAAAATGGGGAAAAAAATCGAAAACACGGGCGTTGGCTTAGCGGTGCACCGCTGAAGCCGGCGTTGGTTTAGCGGTAGCGAGCGTTGGTTTAGCGGCGTTCTGCGCATGCGGGCTTTGGCTCGGCGGGGGTATAAAGTTGGTTTAGCACCAATCATAGCAAGTCTCTCAGCGTCCATGGTGATACAGTTTTACTGTAACTTTGAGCAAATTCGATATAGATGAGGTCTGAACTCAACGGCAGCTCGATTCCAAATGAGCTCCTGGTCCATTTCTCCCGTATTTATAGCCAAATTCTGGTCCCACTCCGACACCTCTATACCAACGCCAAACCAAAGTTCATCGCCGCCATGGATAGCTGCTTCAACGCCCGACACCGTTCCAGCAACCCCGTGTCCGCTCGTAAAACGCTTACAACTGCTCCACCGAAGTTTGTGCAACGTTTAATCGCCGCCCGGGCAACGCTGGCGAAGCAGCGGTGGTCCAGCGTTCAAGATTTCTGCGTTGGCCTAGCGGACCCAAGCGTCCACGAACTTGCGTCTAGCGGTGCCAAACTTTGACTGGGCGTTGGTGGAGCGGGGGTGAACTTTGCCAGGGGGGAAAATTGCCCCCTCCTCACCGCTCGCAATATTTTGTGCAGCTCAAAACTTTCGGAGCGGTAGGAGGGCCCCTCGAGAAACATCAGCGGTGGCCGAGCGTGTACGGCGTTGCTTTAACGGGGGCCAACTTTTGTTAAACGGTGGTGAACGGTTACGAGCGGTGATGAATTTTTTTCACCGCTCCAGGAACGCTCCAGCAAAGTTCGGGCGGTGTGACCGGGGCCTAAATACGCCTGGGTTAAGGGGGTTCCAAATAATGACCATGAGGCATTATGCACTTTGTGTAAAAAAAAAAAAAAACCTTTCACCTAGGGACAATGGGGCTTACAGCTCTGGATTCTCACATGAAAAGTGGTGAACATATTTCGTTTGCATCCACAATTCAGAAGCAGGCAGCTATACTATTATAGCTATACTATTCTTTTTGTCTTTTGAATGCTTCTCTGGCGTGTGTGTGTGTGTGTGTGTGTGTGTGTATGAGGGGTGATTGTCTGGACTTACATGGGGGTGCTCTCCTCTGCATGGTGTCCAGGGGGTGTGAGTAGAATGAAATCTGATTGATTATTTTAATAAATGTAATTTTGTTATTTCAAACACTCGTAAATAGTAATTATTTGAGGTTTAATCTGGTGCTCAATATGATTTATTCTTCCCTAATGAGTGCGACAAAGGTATTAAATTTCACTTGAAATGGCATTAAAAAAGTCTTAAAAAGTCTTAAATTTTGGTTTAACAATCCTGGGGGTACCCTGTACAAAAAATGTAATTTATTCAATCAAATTTCCCAAAACAATGGTTAACAAAATGTGAACGTTTGTACCAATTTTTTTTTTTTTTTTTTTTTTTTTTTTTCAGTCACATTCACCCCAAAACACAATAAAGACATCACAATATTGTCTTTCTACTCCAAACATCAAGCAAGATACATCATATTATAATAATGATGCCCACATTTGTAGTCTAATCACCTCATTTGGTGTTTTTCAGTTTTTTATTTGTTCAGTGAGAGAAATCTAGTCTCTGTTGGTCTTTAACGAGTGCATCAGAGTCAGGTTGAATGTCTGAGGTGGAGATGCGAAGCACAGCTGACAGATGATCATCAGTCGATTCGGTGTAGGTATCAGATCTACAGATCGGCTCGGGCTCCGGCGCCTGCTGGTGGCGTCACGCTATGTGATTGGCTGGACCGTTTGAAGGATGACCTACAAGTTTGTGGTTGGTCTGGACAAATTACGGAAGTAGTTATCGCGGGATTAGGTGTCGTGAGATTTCATGTCATGTTCATGTCGCACGCATTGCGTTTTTGTTGAACACAACTTCAAAATAAAAGCAATGCACATTCAGTCCATGCATGAGGTAAAATTAGAAAATACATTTATTTTGTAATTTCTAATTAACCTTACGCGGGCCGGTCAGAATGAACCAAAGGGCTGGATGCGGCCCGCGGGCCGGAAAATGCCCAGGTCTGGTGTAATGGGACATATGCCGCTTTTCCACTACAAACGCGGCTGAGTCGGGCTGAGCCGTGCCGTGCTGAGTCGGGCTGAGCGGGGCTGTTGGAGTTGCATTTCGACTACAACCATGCTGAACCGTGCTGGCTGGAAGTGGGTGGACACATTGGGTGGAGTTAGCGAAAGTGGGTGGACGTCACGTGATGTCGTTAAGCAGCGTAAACAGTGACATCAGTGATCTTTTAAGCGGTAGTCTCACGACCCGAATAGTAAACAATAAACATGGAGGACATGGAGTCGTTAGTGTTGCTGGTCTTGGTGCTGTGGCTTGTTGTCATCGACAACGCCAACAGATACTGGCAAGAGCGTATAGATGAGGCGAGGCGCATAAGGCTTCAGAAATTCTCGTAATTCGTAATTCTTCTTCTTCCGGGTTTGTGGTGTTTACAGATCCCAGCGCGCTCGCGGGGCGTGTGTGGGCATGTGAGGACACTCCTCCTCACCAATCAGTGCACAGGGGAGTGTCTGCTCACGCCCCCAGCCTCACTCGGCTCGGTTTGGCTCGCTTCAGCCCCACTCCAAAACGGTGCGAGTTTTAGGGGCTAAGCAGGGCTGAAGCGAGCTGAGTCGTGCTGGTTTTTGGTAGTCGAAACGCGAGCCGTGTCGGGCTGAAGCGAGCTGAAGTGAGCTGAAAAAGGGTAGTGGAAAAGGGCCAATACTTTCATATAAAAAAACAACAACATGAAATTGGTCCAGAATATGCACTTTAAGGCCTTATGTGTGCTTTGAATTTTGCCTAAAATATGTGCTGTCATTAAAATAGCTAAAATACAGTGTTTGCTTTTGCACAGTCCTTATATGATGTTTTTTGTGACTCACACCGCTGTACAGACATTTAAACATGTCTAGGATGAGAGATAGACACACACTAGAACAGAGTAAACAGTGTCTGTTGCCTCCTGTGTTTATAAAGGAAATCCCTATTTGTGTTGCTGACAGTAAAGCCAAAGGAAAATATAAATGATGCCGCATCGCGGACATCCGTGGGGATTTCCTCCTCTCACTCATCAGTGTGGAGATTACAGAGGGAAAGGCGGATTGATGACGCCTGCCGACAGTGTGCCATTAGTAGAAGTGCCGAAAGCACTTTTCACTCGTGTTCTGGTAGAATTGTTTCTCTAAAAGTGGGTGACCTTTTTAAGCTGTACATAAGCAGGAGTTTGCAGATCTGTCAGCTGGGTTTCCTTTGCAATTTTGGGCACAATAGAAGCAATATTTTAAACATTTCCTCAAAACACAATTGTAAATGGTCTGTTTCTATTAAGCGTGTGAAGTGATTTAAAGCTGGGTTTTCTCCTCTCACCATAGCTCTTTCAGAAGACTTTTTTTTTTTTTTAAGGTAACATTTCCATTTGCTCTTCGTCATGCATGGGACTTAAATGCAATAAGTGTGTTTTCATTTCAGTTTTGCAAAATATTGTTTTATCAAGTCATCTGAAAAACCACCTCATGCGAGTGTAAAAACTTTGTGATATTTGAGAGGTGGTTTTTTTTTTAATTGTTTTCCCCCCCAAAGTTTCCATTACTCATTTTTAGTTTGTTATTTCAAATTGTGCATTAAGTAGGCTAATGGGGAAAACGGCCACTCAAAGTCAGATATTGATTAATTTTTTATCATAGCCACTCTGACAACAGCGGTGGCTGTAATTCAAATCACAGGTTTATATTAAGGTTTGTTTTATGGGTGTTCCACATATCTCATCTCATTATCTCTAGCCGCTTTATCCTGTTCTACAGGGTCGCAGGCAAGCTGGAGCCTATCCCAGCTGACTACGGGCGAAAGGCGGGGTACACCCTGGACAAGTCGCCAGGTCATCACAGGGCTGACACATAGACACAGACAACCATTCACACTCACATTCACACCTACGCTCAATTTAGAGTCACCAGTTAACCTAACCTGCATGTCTTTGGACTGTGGGGGAAACCGGAGCACCCGGAGGAAACCCACGCGGACACGGGGAGAACATGCAAACTCCGCACAGAAAGGCCCTCGCCGGCCCCGGGGCTCAAACCCAGGACCTTCTTGCTGTGAGGCGACAGCGCTAGCCACTACACCACCATGCCGCTGGCGTTCCACATATTAAACCTAAATATAAGTGATTATGCAAATTGTTGGCAAATTGCTGTGGTAGAGGGGGACCGTCAGGGCCTTCTCGGCCTTCAGAGAAGGCCCAAACATATCAGCATTTCAAATGTTCTATTTCATTTCTTTCATTCTTGAATTGCATTCATAATCTCATTCTAATTATTCTCTTCTAATTTTAATTTGGCCTCATTTTTTTCATATTTAATTTGTTATATTCGTATATGTTAATACTTTAATTTATCTAGAAGTTTTTTCTATTTTCTGTTTATTCTGTAATGATGCTGCTGGAATTTTAATTTCCCTGAGGGAACCCTCCCAAAGGGATCATCTCATCTCATCTCATTATCTCTAGCCGCTTTATCCTTCTACAGGGTCGCAGGCAAGCTGGAGCCTATCCCAGCTGACTATGGGCGAAAGGCGGGGTACACCCTGGACAAGTCGCCAGGTCATCACAGGGCTGACACATAGACACAGACAACCATTCACACTCACATTCACACCTACGGTCAATTTAGAGTCACCAGTTAACCTAACCTGCATGTCTTTGGACTGTGGGGGAAACCGGAGCACCCGGAGGAAACCCACGCGGACACGGGGAGAACATGCAAACTCCACACAGAAAGGCCCTCGCCGGCCCCGGGGCTCGAACCCAGGACCTTCTTGCTGTGAGGCGACAGCGCTAACCACTACACCACCGTGCCGCCCCCAAAGGGATCAATAAAGTTTTTTTTATCTAATCTATCAAATTTGCTTCAGAAATGAGAGTTACTGTCCTGAAAACATTAAAATCGAGTTATCCAGTGAGATTTTTTTGTTTGTTTGTTGTCTCTGGGCTGAGAAGAGTTTAGAGCGGGCTCACTCATTGATTACGACTTCATTATTGGGACAGAACACCATGGGAGTGTGTGTTTATGTAGGAAGTGACGGATGAATTAACCAATCAGATTTTGATGTATAGTGGGAGGGACCAAAAATTATCATCCTCAGCATTCTCAGAGGCCAACGCGAGCTTAACCACGAGTCAGCGCCGTCAGCGCAGCAGTGAAGTCACCTTCCAGCCAGTGTAGCGTTCATCAGTAGTGTTAGCGAATGCTAATAAAGTGGTCAAGCCAGTATTATCGAGAGCAAGTAGCACAGGCTAACGACGGAGAAACCTAAGATTTCCGTCTCCAGACTCTTCTTCCACGCTGCACACTCGCTACAGTATTTTTCACTCAGACTTAAGTATTCGTTTCCGTCTGTGATTTACTTAGTTACTTTTAAAATCAACATCACCAACTACACACGGCAGAGCTACCCAGCTGCCTGCCACTAATTCCTTGCAAAATCCTTTGCCTTGTTGCTTTTTTTCGTATGTGTGTGTGTGTGGCTAAGTTTTGGCTGAGCTCAAATCCCAGCTCTAATAGTAATGGTTCGCCACTGTACAGGAAAGTAGTCAATGTAGAGATGCATACTTTGCATCAGGCAGCATCACACCAGTCCTGTAATACCTCGTCCCATCCTGTTTTATCCCGTACGTAATATTATTGATAGAAAACTTAAAGCAGCCGGAAACAAAAAGTATTTCATGTTGAGCAGCTAAAAAAGTTGACTTCTGCCATCTGACTGATTAGATTAGATTCAACTTTGTCACTGTGCAGAGTACAGGTACAGAGCCAATGAAATGCAGTTAGCATCTAACCAGCAAGCTAAGATGTCATTATTTGTTTGGGTGGCACGGTGGTGTAGTGGTTAGCACTGTTGCCTCACAGCAAGAAGGTTCTGGGTTCGAGACCAGTGGCCAACAGGGGCCTTTCTGTGTGGAGTTTGCATGTTCTCCCCGTGTGCTCTGGTTTCCCCCACAGTTCAAAGACATGCAGTGGGGTTCACATGGGGCAGCCGTGGCCTGAGGTTGGGCTGAAGTGCTCTTAAAGTGCATATCACGGGTAAATTCAGGCGCAAGATCAATGTAATTCTCCTATTTTATATTAAACTTTTGGTCAAATATCTGTAACATTCTGCATTTTGTGCAATTTTTTTACCTTGCGCAATACCAGAAAAATTCAGTTGAAATCAAGCCATTTGAGGCGAATTGGTCCGCCTCTGAAAAAACTTGGCATTTGGATTTCCCGGCAAACGTTGATTTTCATGACGTCGCGTGCGGGACGCCTCCCTCTGAATCCTACGTCAGCGCTGGTTTGTTTATGAGAAAACGACCTGGTGGTTTTCTGCAAATTTCTTCGTTATCGCGTAATTATTAAAATGGTTAACAGATGTATCGTCGGAGGGTGTAGCAACACCAATCTTGATGGGATTAGTACTCATCGTTTCCCAAAAGACCGGACAATGAGAGAGAAATGGGAGCGCTTGGTCTACACAGGCTGTGCACTGAAACCGTGCAAGCTCGCTCAGCCTGCTGGCGCTTCCGCAGGTAACGTCACGAATCTGGCTCCAGACTCTCTTGGGATTTTTCCAGACGCGTTTTGTTGTTTTATTTTTTTCTGCTGTAGACAGATGGCCTTGTGCAAAATTACCCTTCTGGATGAGTGTGTAAAGGGACATACTTTCATATAAAAAAGCCAAAAACGAAATTGGTCCAGAATATGCACTTTAAGCAAGACACCTAACCCCCAACTGCTCCCTGGGTGCTGTAGCATCGCTGTCCACTGCTCTGTGTATGTATGTGCTCATTGCTCACTTGTGTGTATATGTGTGTGTTCGCTGCTTCAGATGGGTTAAATGCAGAGGACGAATTTCAGTGTGTGCTTAAGTCTGTGCTTGAGTGTACGTGTGACAAAGGCGGCTGCTTCTTTTTATTTATTTCTGTAAGGGAACATAATAATAAACTTAAAAAAAAAAATCGATACAATGCTGATTTTAGATCTTTCCATGTTTCAAGTTCAATAAGCCAGTATCTCACTGGGCTGCGACAGCTTGTGACAAATTGCGAACGCCATTTGCGAGAGAGTTTCAAAAGTGTCTTGAAACATTCGCAGGGCTTCTCAATTTCCTCGCATGAGCCGCAAAGTGTCGCTCCTTCGTCGCTGAAATTTTGAACATGTTCAAAAAATTCGCGCGACAAAATTTCTCTCAAAATAGCCGCAAATGCGTCGCTGGTCACGAACCCTTCTCAAGTCGGTTTCCGTGAGACAGGAAGTGCGAGTGTATCTCACTAGGCTGCGACAGCCTGCGACTAGTTGGAGACCCAACAATTGCGATAAAATATGCGAATATCAATTCGGTGTGATTCCAAGTGAAAATTCGCATATTTTATCGCAATTGTTGTGTCTCCAACTAGTCGCAGGCTGTCGCAGCCCAGTGAGATACTACCCTTAGAGATGTAAAGATATGAGGCTCTCAATTCAATATGTCTGTGTAGTGTACAGTACGTTCAACAGAGCAAGCAAGAAGTCTGCTGTTTTAAGACTACATTTCTTGACTAATTCTGTTTTGCTAAAAAAAAAAATCACCATGGCGATTGGGAATTCATAGCTGCAGATAAACTGATCAGCCATAACATTAAAACTACAACCACTGACCTGTCGAGGTACAGACTCCACAAGACCTCTGAAGGTGTGCTGTGGCATCTGGCACCAAGATGATAGCAACAGCTCCTTTAAGTCATGAAGTGGAGCCTCCATGGACTGACTGATTTATCCAGTGCATCCTACAGATTGAATCTAAATTTTCAGAATTTAGATTCCAAGTCTGCACCATAAACTCTTTGTCAGGTTCCTCAATCCATTCCTGTACAATTTTTGCAGGGTGCATTATACAGCTGAAAGTGGCCTCTGTCTTTATGTAGTACCATTGCCATGAAGGGGTGTACTTGGTCTGCAGCAATTTCTAGGTAGGTGGTATGTGTCAGTGTAACAATCACATGAATGCCAGGAGCCAAGGTTTCCCAGCAAAACCGTGGGATTGAACCAGACAGACCAGCCTTTGCTCCCCATACACACCAATGAGCCTTTGACACCCATGACCCGGTAGCCAGTTCACTGGTCGTCCTTCCTTGGACCACTTTTGCTCAGTACTAACCACTGCATACCGGAAACGCCCCACAAGATGTGTCATTTTGGAGATGCTCAGACGACGTCATTTAGCCATTACAATTTGACCCTTGTTAAAGTCACTCAGATTCTTACACTTGCCCATTTTTCCTGCTTTCAACACATCAAGAACCGACTGTTTTCTTGCTGCCTAATATATCCCAGCCCTGGACAGGTCCCACTGTAATAAGTCAATGTAATTCACTTCACCTGTCGGTGGTTTTAATGTCATGGCCAGGCTTGTAGTAGAGGTCTGCGCGGGACAGAATTTTCAGTCCCGCTCCCGCAAAGAATTATGATTTTCAGTTCCACTCCCGCTCGCGCCTGCCATAGTTTGTCCCGCTCCCGCCCGCAAATCCCACATGATGCAGATGTTCACATTATTTCTCACGAAAGTTCTTGTCATTGGCTTGGGGAATTAAACATACTGAGCTTAGCTGAGCTCTCCACTGACCGATCCTTCACCTAGCGCACGTAGCGAGGGTGCGCGTTGCCAGGCGGCATGCGCAGCTGAGGCTTTACAGAGATACCCATTGTGAGCTTCACTAGAGGAGCTCTGCTCTTCTGCCATGATCAGAGATCTCAAACACGGAAGAGCGGAAAGGAATCGGAAACGTACGCGAGATTAGACCACATCCACAAATTTAGGCATCTTAAAATGTTTTTATTAATGCCAAATAAAATATCCAGCACAAATTATATATGATAGACATAAATTAATAATTTATAAATTTTATTTTAAACACGTTTTTAGTTAGCAGGACTGCAACTTATCACCTCTCCCGCCTGCTCCCGCATTGTGCACTCCCGCCCGCGCCCGCAATGAGCTTTCAAAATTTGTCCCGCGCCGCACTGCTTTGCGTCGGGTCCCGCGGGACTCCCGCGGGAGTGCAGGGCTCTAGCTTGTAGTACTCGAGTCCAGGACTCGAGTCCAACTCGTGACTTAACTGCATTCGGACACGGAAATTGGAGACAATGACTCTGATTTTTTTCTTTATTTTTTTTTGTAACATGCCATAGTAATTTGGCATAAAATATTTATATCTACGTTAATTTTTGTACATATTTCGTGCAAGGGCATCACACCTGCGCGCCTTGGCATGCGCATCAGATAGACTCTCGGGCATGCGCTGTAAATGACTCGCACCTGCACAGGAATAAGGCACAATCAGCGCACCTATATTAAAAACTGTGAAAAACACTTACTTTGCGAAGTATTGAGTTGCGTTGCTGACACATTATCGAGCCTTATTTCGTTGTTTGGTTTCCTGATTTCCTGTTTCTTGTCTTTGATTCTGCCAAGTCTACGATAGCCTGTTTGTGCCTCGCTCGACCTATTGCCTGTTTTACGATTTTGCCTGCCGTTCTGGATCGTTTACCGTTTTCACTTGTATTAATAAACACACCTTCTGCACTTACATCCGTCTCCCAACCATCTCTGACAGAATACTTCACACTCCTTGATAAAGAGAAGCACATTCAGCTGTTCATACAGCATGTTCAGGAACAAACTAATATTAATGGCGCTGAAACGGCCACTGTCAAGTGATGCAGGTAGAGTCTTGTTCTCAAACTCAACTCGGATCAATAGTGGACTCGACGTTTTTTTTTTTTTTAAATGACTCAGACTTGAACACTGGGAACTCGAGACTGGACTCAAACTCAAGGTTTAGTGACTCGACTACAATGCTGGTCATGGCTGATTAGTGGATAGTGGATATAACCCCATGCACCAGCCTGGCCAGAGAGCTAATGTTTAATTAGTCATGTTTAATTTTGTTACATTCTAATGTACAGCTTTAGTTTTCTTATATGCTGAAAAGTCTCTGAACAGGTCATGCAAACACTGTCATCGTTAAGTTTCAATTATTATACCTAATTTTATGTTAAATCTTTTTTTTTTTTTTTTTAAATCAATTGAAAATGGAAACCTAAGGCGCATATTCAGATCATGCTCATTTTTTCTGGATTGAAAATGTATCATCTTGTGTTGAAGTTTATTTTTGTGCCTCATTACACCCCTCATGTTCATGGATTCCTTTCTGTTCATATCCTTGACATGATGGGAAGGGGCATAATACTTTCAGCAATATGCCGTCTAACCACAATAGAGGAGTAATATAAATATGGCTTCCTTCCCCTTACTGTTTTTTTCCGTCTCACTTGCACAGTGTAGTAATTATCCCTCTTGTACTGACCTGATTTGTCTTGTGTTTTAGCTGACTCCAGCTTTATCCCACTAATTAAATTAAAACCTTTCATTCTAAAGCAATCTCTTGATTAATGTCCTTACGTATTTCGTTGCAGTCATTTTTGTATGATGGGAGTAGATGGAGGAAAACCAGCCAAATGCAGCTCTTGCTTTACTTTCTTTTCTTTCGTGTGTTTAGTTAAGTACTGTGGATAGTTGTAAACTTAGTAGCGTGTTCTGACCACAGTTGAGAGGTTATGTAACCAGAGGTGGACAAAGTCCCCCACTTCATTACTTAAGTCAAAGTACAGATCGCACTGGTCAAATGTGACTCCGATACAAGTGAAAGTTGTCCAGTCAAATTTTTACTTAAGTTAAAGTACTGAAGTACTTGCTTTTAAAAATACTTAAGTATTAAAAGTACATTTTCTATCACTACATTGTTGTATTATTGCCACAACACTTACAAAACCTAATACCTCTGAAGCAATTGACTGGATTTACAAAATGAACGCATGTTGTGCCATCATAGTGGTTTAACGTTAAGCTAGCTGGTCAGTGAAACTCCACCTGACATGCTAGCAAACTCTTTTCAAACTCGAAATCATATTGGGGAGCTAACGCTACTAGAAAAGAAAGATTTCTACATTCTGTTTATTTGGCAAGATTATGCTGAAAAACATTTCTGAAAGGACTTCAGATAAGTTAACGTTATTCATGTTAGCATAACTCTGTTTTTACATGCTAACTAACAGTGTCCAAGTTAACTACCTGTGTGTGTTAACGTTAGCCGTGGACAAGGCTACGGCAACTTGGCGGGCAAATCCATAGAAAGTCGTTTGACTAACCAGACTGCATAGCTATTGCAATGTTATCGCTTGCTCTAAAAGCACAGACAACTTCATTGCAAGCTTTCGCTTGGAATAAAACGTTTATATCCCTCAATATGCTTCCGCAGGTTGGATGGCGAGTTTTTGTAGGCCGTGATGTGGTTCGTTTTCGGCAAACAAAGGAAGCATTTAAAATGAAATGAATCTTTAACTCTTTCAGAAAACTGAAACATGGGTTCATGGGCCATGGGTGTGTGCGTTCCCCAGAAGAACCGCCTCCTTCCATTCTACCATCAACTGATCTTGTTTAAATAACGCTGCTGAGAAATCACTGAACTTGATTTTATATAGTCTATGGATGTGACGTGACCCTAGTGATTACTGATCGGCTGTCTCAGTGTCACCTGCGAAAAAAAACCAATTACATTTTAGAAAAGAAAAAAAAACCATCCACTTTCAAAGCTGCTTCATAGTCACGAGGACCTTGATAGAAATGTAGTGGAGTGTACGAAAGTACAATATTTGTCTTTCAAATGTAGTGAAGTTAGTCATAAGTTTAAAAAAAATACTCAAGTAAAGTACAGATACTCAAGTAAATGAACTTCATTACTGTCCACCACTGTATGTAACAAATGTAAAGGGATTACAAATAGAGACTAGTTTTGTTTTTTGGGGGGAATGGAACATGCCTATGGAAAGAAAGCTTGTAGTTGAAGAATAATTCAGCAGCAAGTGAAAGAAAATACAGTATGTTACTGAGATGATCTTGTGTGCAGACTGCAATGAATAACCAGCTTGGTGTGTGTGTGTGGCACTAGGCTGGAGTTGGAGGAGTAGAATGGAGCAGTCTTGTTCGTGAAGCCTGTACCGAGGTGCTGAAGCTGGGTCCGTGTCCTGTGGCTTCACTTTTCCAGGCTCTGCTCCAGTTCTCCATCAAGATGGGAGCCAGGTAACATATGAAAAAGAGCTGAGCAGCTGCTGGCGAGCATCACTACAAATTAGCCCAAATTACAGTTAGGTCCATAAATATTTGGACAGAGACAACATTTTTCTAATTTTGGTTCTGTACATTACCACAATGAATTTTGAACAAAACAATTCAGATGCAGTTGAAGTTCAGACTTTCAGCTTTAATTCAGTGGGTTGAACAAAATGATTGCATAAAAATGTGAGGAACTAAAGCATTTTTTAAACACAATCCCTTCATTTCAGGGGCTCAAAAGTAATTGGACAAATTAAATAATTGTAAATAAAATGTTCATTTCTGGGGCGGCACGGTGGTGTAGTGGTTAGCGCTGTCGCCTCACAGCAAGAAGGTCCTGGGTTCGGGGCCGGCGAGGGCCTTTCTGTGCGGAGTTTGCATGTTCTCCCCGTGTCCGCGTGGGTTTCCTCCGGGTGCTCCGGTTTCCCCCACAGTCCAAAGACATGCAGGTTAGGTTAACTGGTGACTCTAAATTGACCGTAGGTGTGAATGTGAGTGTGAATGGTTGTCCGTGTCTATGTGTCAGCCCTGTGATGACCTGGCGACTTGTCCAGGGTGTACCCCGCCTTTCACCCGTAGTCAGCTGGGATAGGCTCCAGCTTGCCTGCGACCCTGTAGAACAGGATAAAGTGGCTAGAGATGATGAGATGAGATGTTCATTTCTAATACTTGGTTGAAAACCCTTTGTTGGCAATGACTGCCTGAAGTCTTGAACTCATGGAAATCACCAGACGCTGTGTTTCCTCCTTTTTAATGCTCTCCCAGGCCTTTACTGCAGCGGTTTTCAGTTGCTGTTTGTTTGTGGGCCTTTCTGTCTGAAGTTTAGTCTTTAACAAGTGAAATGCATGCTCAACTGGGTTGAGATCAGGTGACTGACTTGGCCATTCAAGAATATTCCACTTCTTTGCTTTAATAAACTCCTGGGTTGCTTTGGCTTTATGTTTTGGGTCATTGTTCATCTGTATTATGAAACGCCAACCAATCAGTTTGGCTGGATTTGAGCACACAGTATGTCTCTGAATACCTCAGAATTCATCCGGCTGCTTCTGTCCTGTGTCACATCATCAATAAACACTAGTGACCCAGTGCCACTGGCAGCCATGCATGCCCAAGCCATCACACTGCCTCCGCCATGTTTTACAGATGATATGGTATGCTTTGGATCATGAGCTGTACCACGCCTTCACCATACTTTTTTCTTTCCATCATTCTGGTAGAGGTTGATCTTGATTTCATCTGTCCAAAGAATGTTCTTCCAGAACTGTGCTGGCTTTTTTAGATGGTTTTTTAGCAAAGTCCAATCTAGCCTTTTTATTCTTGAGGCTTATGAGTGGCTTGCACCGTGCAGTGAACCCTCTGTATTTACTTTCATGCAGTCTTCTCTTTATGGTAGATTTGGCTATTGATGTGCCTACCTCCTGGAGAGTGTTGTTCACTTGGTTGGCTGTTGTGAAGGGGTTTCTCTTCACCATGGAAATTATTCTGCGATCATCCACCACTGTTGTCTTCTGTGGGCGTCCAGGTCTTTTTGCATTGATGAGTTCACCAGTGCTTTCTTTATTTCTCAGGATGTACCAAACTGTAGATTTTGCCACTCCTAATATTGTAGCAATTTCTCGGATGGGTTTTTTTCTGTTTTCGCAGCTTAAGGATGGCTTGTTTCACCTGCATGGAGAGCTCCTTTGACCGCATGTTTTCTTCACAGCAAAATCTTCCAAATGCAAGCACCACACCTCAAATCAACTCCAGGCCTTTTATCTGCTTAATTGAGAATGACATAATGAAGGAATTGCCCACACCTGCCCATGAAATAGCCTTTGAGTCAATTGTCCAATTACTTTTGGTCCCTTTAAAAACAGGGTGGCACATGTTAAGGAGCTGAAACTCCTAAACCCTTCATCCAATTTTAACGTGGATACCCTCAAATGAAAGCTGAAAGTCTGGACTTTGTCCATGTCCATTATATAACTATAACCTGAATATGTTTCAGTAAACAGGTAAAAAACCAAAATTTGTGTCAGTGTCCAAATATATATGGACCTACATTTTTTCCAGCATGTTTTCAAACGTTAACCGCAAGGGACTAGACACACAAAACTGAGAGGACTAGCTTTAAGCTCATGTTTGTTCTTTTGGCTCTTTTGACCGAAAGATCAATTTTAGTCAGCCAATAAAACTCGCATGCAGGTGCCATAAATATTGAACAAAACTCATTGGCTTCCTCTCCGGTTTGGTTTCGGTGGTTTTATGAATGTCAGTTCATTTTCCCCAGGGAGACACGGCGTCTGTTGGAGAAGATTGTTTATGGATCGGGTTCAAGAGACGTGAAAACGGTAGCAGCAGTGGCTCGCTGGTACCTCCTGCGCCACCTGCATGCCAAAGACGACCTGCTGCTGATAGATGTGAGTTCACACGCATTAATTAGTTTTAATTCAGAATACCAGTTCATGTAAATCATGTAAAACTGAAAGTGTTGGAAATGAAATCAGCGTGTTACCCATCTCCATAGGTGTAGATATAGAAGTGTTTGATTAATTTGACAGTGGTGTTGACTGCACGGTTTTTATAATACATTATTGTTTCTATAGTAACAACTTGCACGGAAATGGGTTTAAAACATGTAATCAGTGATGGTATAGAATTGTCTGTGAGGAAACATTTATTTGGCATTTTTGGAAGTAAAAATTATGTCATGTAAGTCAGTGCAATTTCTAATATTCGTTTTATGTTGTAATAAACTCTCCTCATGTTGTAGCAGACATTTAATAAAATGTCTGCTTCAAGGAAAACCTCTGGACTTCATGGTAATCGGGGATTGATTTTAGACCACCTACATCCAACCAATCATGGGACAAAGGCATCTCTACTTACATATACTAGCATTCAGGTGTATTTGCCAGCACAATGATGTGAATGTGGGGTTTTTTGGGCATGTGTATGGGGGAAAACTGAAGCGAGGGTCTGGAAATTTTTTTTTTTCCCCCCTCACTTTTGTCATTGTGACTCTGCACTGAACATTAGGGTGCATCAGTTGCCCCCTAAAAATGAACAGTTCCTCCGATCATGATGCATTTTTGTTTTTACGTTCCTTTTGGTAAGAAAACGCACTGGGTGAAATATTTTGACAAAATTCAAAAGTTTAATGGTGGCACCAGGAGCTCAAAGTTATGGAAAAAGCTGCTATTTTATGACTTTTATGACAAAATTTCGATCACTTTTCATGAAACATTATGGCACCTTATAGACCCCTTCGCATGTTTGTAAACAAACCGACTGTTGCCAGGATGTGCGCGCAGCGTGGACTCAGAAACAATGGCGCTGCCCGTAGACCGCCATTATGAGCTGTCAGATTATGCAAAACAATTGTCGTTACAAGATCGAGAACGCTACATAAATAAGTTAACTCTAACAAGTGGACATCGCCTACCGGATCTGCATTTAATTAAAGAGTGGACGGACGATGTTAGTAAGTTTTCCTCTGATACCTGAAGGCAGCCATACTATTTACAAAAAATGTCAAACTCAAAAAAAAAAAAAAAAAACATATTTACAAAAGTAGCCTGCCATCAACATTCTGGTTACAGCGAGACTACAACTTGATTAACAATGGGCCATTCATATTCATTTTGTTTTAATCAAATTATGCCAGTGATGTGACAGCAATGTGGCTTTAGCTACAACAGCAAATACCAACACTAAACAGCAATTTGCAGGAGGTAATGGCATGAAAGGAATGATAGTGTAAAGAGTGCAGCTAAGAGAAATCAGAGCTGCGTAAAAAGCAAGAGGCAGAGAGCAGAAATGAAACTGAACGGGGCGGGAGCTCGGTTAGAGCAGTCAACATAAGTTGGCATTTAGAGTGAGCGCACACAATTTTACCTTTCCGTCCTTGCTTTAAAATTGTGATTTTCGGCATACACAAATAATGATGGCACAAAATCTGGACTGCTTGAGTCAAGCGAGACCTCTCCTACAAACAAAATTGCATGCAAAGCTAAGTTAACATGCTAACAATATTCATTACATTGTGTAACTATGACCCAGCTAATCAGACAAACGTTACCGAAGTATTTTGCTACATCAATAAACGAAGACTAGAAAGAATAAAAAAGAAAGATTTAATAAATAGCCTGATCTTACCTGTGATGAAGTGGGCGCTGCAAACCCGCGCATTTTTGATAGTGCTTTCATCCCAGTCTACACGTTTGATGGCTTGTAGTCATAGACGTCAGCGATTTTTTTTTTGGAATGGGTGAGATCCTGCTGGAATTCTGTACATTTTAACCCCATCACGGCTACGATTCTGACACCCGAAAACACAACAACTAGGCATTTCTTCCAAATATTTCTTCTCGTCTCTACCGTCGCTGAGTCTTTTTTGAGTCCAGGCTGCGCGCGCAATTTCCTCTTACGTATGAATGACGTTTACTGCGAAGGGGTCTATAGAGTATACCAAATATCTTAGATACACATTTTTAGTACATATTCTAAATATATTATCAAGCACAGTTTGAGTTTTAGCTGTTCATTGAATCATTGTTCAACTACTTTTAAACAATACAGATGTATTATGAATCACATTAATGCTTCTCAATCCCTCGCAAAGGGTCTTAACATGATCTCTGGGTCACAAGAAATCAATAAATGGAGTCCAACATTGTGATTCAAACCTTACGCGAAAACATAAAATAAGCGTTTTTTGGCAAAAAAAAATGAACCTCATGGTGCCACCATTAGACTTTTGAATATGGTCAACAAATTTTACAGGATGTCTTTATTGGTGAAAAGGAACACCCAAACAAAAATGCATCAGATTTTATGAAAGTGAGGGCAACTGATGCACCCTACTGAACATGACTTGTTGTTTCTGTAGACTCTGATGATGGAGGCTGAAGCAGCAGGAGACCTCAGGCTGCTCGAGTTCCATAAACGGCTTTACCCCTGAGCCTCGCTGCCTCCCCAATCTCATCAACTCCGGACCATCAGCACCCTGCCATGCAAGAGCCAATACAGCAGCTACGCTCTCAATCCTGCCTCCTTCTCTTTAAAACATCGTAAAACCTTTATACGAGCAGGCTTATGAATGCAGATATTAGCTACGCTAAAACCTTTCTCATCCTAATAAAGCACTATTCACAAACTGATCACACGAAATTCACAATTATGAGAGTCCTTGGTTCCGGCTTGTTTTGTGCCAAAAACTATGATGATTAGAGCTGCCGCCAATCGGTAATGCCTCGTAGGTAGTCCTAAAGTACTTCTAAATGGGCTGTTTCACAATCATGGTTTTCTTTTTGAATAACGCCAACTAACTCCTGCAACTAGGTCCAGTTTATATACGCTGGAGTTTCTTCTGTCTTGTTTTACAGGGACACACCAGCCCTACCTACAACAGTAATGTCTCTTTTATAAGTTCTTATAAATGTTTGTAAGAATCAAATGTGGCTCAGTTTTGCCCTTGTGGCCATTTCATTTAATTCTACTTCAATTATTACACTTAGTTTTTGCTGGTTAAATTCAGAATTGCATTTTTTAGCACCAAGTTTTACGTATACTGTACTTTCATTCACAATAGAAAGATATTTAAAGGAGAACTGAAGTCATTTTTAAACTTGCTTTATTTCGTAATTAGCGTGTTATTCAATTACATTTTCGGTTTTAGTAACCTTATATCGTGACTCGTATTGGCAACTAATTGCAATTAAATATTATACTTATCGGCCTGTTCGGTTTTTAGCCGTGTTGAATTTAGTTCGTTTGGTCCACGGCAGGCGTCGCTTATCCGCGCGATCTTCACGAGACTTGTGCGAGACTTCGAAACGTGAAGTGTCAGCCAGGTGTCAGTGCCGCCATTTTGAAAACTGTTTTCCAAACGAAATATTGCATAAAAATGAGTTTAAATGACAATTACTGCCTACTTTTTTCAAACTTTCCTGATTGCTATCAAAACAAACAAAACTTCCGGCTTGATCACGTCAGCATTCGAAAGAGGGCGTGCACGTCTTTTGACAACGTTGGCAGATGTTGGCCACTTTGATTTCCACTGTACGTTTTATACTTCCGTCCTACGACGTCTCGCACAGGTCTCAACGAATCTCGTTTACGGCCGTTGCTTTGACATATGGACTGATATATTACAGAGCATATTTCAAACACTCATAACTTGCTATAGTAGTGACAAAATGGCGATCAAAAATGCATTCCGATATTTAATAAAATGAGAAATAGAATTTTGAGAATAAAAAATTTGCCTTCAGGTCTCCTTTAAGTGGAAGTTACATTTTTTTGGAAACCAAGTTCCTCCGAGAGGATCCTTTGTCCATCAGAAAATATGAGGTTGTAAATGAGGGTTTTTTTTGGTTGTTGTTTTTTTAAAGAAAATATTTGTCTCTTTTGAAGCAAAAGTCACTGTTGTTGCACAGTTTAAAAAAAAAAAAAACCAGGACGTGAAACAGATGCGAGACACTTTTGCAGCAGAGCTTCACATGTGGTTGAAACGGGAGTCCGTCCAAAAGTGTCCTCTCTGGAAAACCACAGGGATCGTCACCACTTCAGATGTTATTACAGTCACCGCCGTGTACAAACATCGCTGCACGGCCCTTGGACATTTGTACTTAAAATCGCATCAATTTCAACAGTTTTTCACTTTGTATCCCTTACTCTTGTGGGCGATAAGAAAGTGGGTCAGTTTTAGAAATACACGATATGCCACTGTCTTCTCACTACAAGTAACACGCCCAGTATACGACCTGTAGCTCTGAAATTCTGCGCAGCTAATTTCCATTTCAAAAGGGGATTTTTGGCAGCACAGAAACAAAAATCTGAAGTTTGATTTTTTTTTTTGGACCCGAAAAGTATATACCCTGATTGTGAAACGGCCCAAATCCAAACACAGCACAGTAGAGGAGGCAAAATGCTGCTTCTGATATTGCATATAAAATCAGTACACTAAGAGTTTTTGATTTTTATTAAAGCAGAGGCTTTGGCAAGGCTTGTTTTTTTTTTCCCGGTAAGCTTTATGCTGCCAGTGAAATAAGAGCACAGTGGGCAAATGCTGCATGAAATATGAGTGCACTTTCTCCCTCACAGCACCAGATTCATAACATTGATCCAGAGAACCACAGCCAAGAACCGGTCAGCCCGCAATACCAACCCATTATCTGTCTGTCCTTTTACAGATCCTTCATGGATCTTCTGCAGAGATGAAAATGGATCTAATACCAAGTTTCTGAAAGCTTCTCAAGAACTTTGATCATATACCAAAAGAGACACAAAATAGTTCATTATGATGAATTTGCTTGATTTCTTTCAGATTGCAATGGACTGAATGCTTTTTATTTTCTGTCCAATAAAGCAATTAAGCAAAAGAGGAAAAAACTGAGTTTAACATTTTTCTTGTTTGTGATTGTGGTGTTGGAGGTATCTGATCAGATAGAAACATTTGATTTACTTTACCATTCCACACTTCACTCACAGTTCCCCGACCTAAACATCATTGAAAATCTGTGGATCGATCTCAAAAGAGCAGTGCATGCAAGACCGCCCAAGAAACTTGTAGAACTGGAAGCCTTTTGCAAGGACGAATGTGTGAAAATCCCCCAGGTAAGAACTGAAAGATTATTAGCTGGCTACAAAAAGTGTTTCCAAGCTGTGATGCTTGCCAAAGGGGGTGTTACTAGGTACTAACCATGCAGGGTACCCAAACTTTTGCTTCGGGCCTTTTTCCTTTTTTGTCATTTTGAAAATGTAAAAGATGAAAATAAAAATTGTTTTTGCTCAAAATATAAAGGGAATGAGTCATCTTTAACTTTACGCCTTTTTGAGATCATTTCATCTTCAACTTGCTTAACTATTCACAGTAACAGCAATTTTGACCAGGGGTGCCCAAACTTTTGCATGCCACTGTCCAATGCATGTACAGTGTCTTGCAAAAGCATTCATCCCCCTTGGTGTTTGTCTTGTTTTGTCGCATTTCAAGCTGGAATTAAAATGGATTTTTGGAGGGTTAGTACCATTTGATTTACACAACATGCCTACAACTTTAAAGGTGAAAATTATTGTTTTATTAAGATGAAAGAAAGCCCCAGAAATCTGGAGTGTGCGTAGGTATTCACCCCCAAAGTCAATAATTTTGTAGAGCCACTTCTTGCTGCAATTACAGCTGCAAGTCTCTTGGGGTATGTCTCTATTAGCTTAGCACATATAGCCACTGGGATTTTTGCCCATTCCTCAAGGCAAAACTGCTCCAACTCATTCAAGTTAGATGGGTTGCGTTGGTGTACAGCGATCTTCAAGTTGTGCCACAGATTCTCAATTGGATTGAAGTCTGGGCTTTGACTAGGCCATTCCAAGACATTTAAATGTTTCCCTTTAAACCATTCTAGTGTAGCTTTAGTAGTAGGTTTAGGGTCATTGTTCTGCAGGAACGTGAACTTTCATCCCAGTCTCAAACCTCTGGCCGACTCAAACAGGTTTCCCTCCAGAACTGCCCTGTATTTAGTGCCATCCATCTTTCCTTCAGTCCTGACCAGCTTTCCTGTCCCTGCAGTTGAAATACATCCCCACAGCATGCTGCTGCCACCACCATGTTTCACTGTAGGAATGGTGTTCTCAGGGTGTTGGGTTTGCGCCACACATGGCGTTTCCCATGATGGCCAAAAAGATCAATTTTTGTCTCATCTGACCAGAGAATCTTCTTCCATGTGTTTGGGGAGTCTGCCACATGCTGTTGGGCAAACTCTAAACATTTTTTCTTAAGCAATGATTTTTTTCTGGCCACTCTTCCATAAAGCCCCACTCTGTGGAGTGTACAGCTTTAAAGTGGTCCTATGGACAGATACTCCCATCTCTGCTGTGGATCTTTGGTGTCTTTGTTGCATCTCTGATTAATGCTTGCCTTGCCTGGTCTGTGAGTTTTGGTGGGCAGAGCCTTTTCTTGTCAGGTTTGTAGTGGTACCATATTCTTTCCATTTTGCTATAATGGATTTAATGGTGTTCCCTGGGATATTCAAAGTTTGAGATATTTTTTCTAACCCAACTCTGATCTATACTTCTCCACAACTTTGTCTCTGACCTGTTTGGAGGCTCCTTGGTTCTCATGTTGCTTGTTTAGTAGTGTTGCAGAGTCAGGGTCCTTCCAGAACAGGTTGATTTATACAGACATCATGTGACAGATCATGTGACACTTTGATTGCACACAGGTGGATCTTAATCAACTAATTATGTGACCTTATGAAGTGAATTGGTTGGAGCAGCTCTTATTTTGGGGTTTCATACGAAAGGGGTTGAATACCTATGTACACTCCAGATTTCTGTTTTTTCATCTTAATTATTGTTTGTGCTACAATAACACAACAATTTGCACTTTTAAAGCGGTAGGCATGTTGTGTAAATCAAATGGTGCTAACCTTCCAACAGTCTATTTTAATTCCAGCTTGTAATGCGACAAAACAGGACAAACACCAAGGGGGATGAATACTACTGCAAGACACTGTATATCCATGCTTCTCAAAGTAAGGTCCAGAGAATCCCATGGTCCATTATGTACAGATGCATGCAAAAGTTTTTATTTTCTTGAGTGAAAAGAATTAAGCACAACCTCTGCAGCAAACTATTAAAAAAAACATTTTCTGCAAATGTTAGTGTACATTTACTTTATATTTGATGAACTTAAAAATAGAAAGAAAATAGCAATTATGGCATGCGCAAAGGTTTGGCTATTCTTCAAGGTGTAAAGTTTCAGAACTTCATTAACTCGTATGGCCTTAATTGACTTGTTAGGATTTGTTAATCAGGTCGAGAATTGTCATCATGCGCATAATAAAGTCTCTGACTCCTCTTCAAAACTTTTGCTCACGTTCAAGAACCATGTTGTCCTCTAAACAGGCGACTGACGATCTGAACATGAAACTAACTGATGCCTACAAAGCAGAGGAAGGTTATAAAAAGAGATCCAATTGCTTCCAGCTGACAATTTCCACCATCTGAAATGTCATTAAGAAATGGCAGTTAAGGAGAACTGTGGACGTCAAGGCAAGATCAGGCAGACCAAGGAAACTTTCAGATCGAATTGACCATATGCTTGGCAGAAAGGCAAAGCAGAACCCCAAAATGACACTAAAGACCTGCAGGAAGGTTTAGCTGATACGGAAGTGGTGGTGCACTGTGCAGTGTTGCTTGCACAAACATGATCTGCATGTAAGAGTCATCAGAAGGAAATTGTACCCATGACCTCATCACAAGAGTGAATATCTGATGTATGCAAAACAACGTCTTTTGATGTGATATACATGAAGTGAAATTGAACTCTTTGGTCACTTGGTGTGTTTGAACAAACAAAGGATCATAGTTTGATGTAAACAGTGCCTTGCCAACTAAGCAAGAGGTGGATCAATTTTGCTTTGGGGTTATATGATAGCCAAGCGCACAGGAAACATTCGATACGTAGATGAAAGAATGGATTCCAGGAAACATCAGAAAATTCTGGAAGCAGATTTGATTGTCAGTCAAGATACTGAAGGTGAAAGAGGCATGGCATCTACAACAAGACAATGATACTCTACATACCTCAAAAATCTACCATGGCCTACTTCAATAAATGAACCTTTTGGAACCTTACACATGCCATGTATGCAAGACGGCTCAAGAACATCTCAGAACTAACGTTCTGCAAAGAAGAATAGAAAGACTCCTAGCCGCGTTTGCAAGTCCATCATAAATATTCATGTCATAATCTAACTGCAGTTCGAGTTGGAAAAATTTTGTCAATATGATTCAGGACATTCAGAATCTTTTTAGCCAAACCGGTTTGGGTGTTATGAATCTAAAATTGCCCCAAGAGCAACTGCAACTACATATTTGCCTAATATTTGAATATAACAAGATCAACTGTGAGCTACTGCTCACTTACATATCCCCCTGCTCTTGCTTATATCAGAATGCAAGCAATCGAAGGAATAGGACACTTTTTATGAATGTTGACTTCAACAAATAATTAACCCTGAAACAAGTAAGTAAAGAGCAGTGTTCTCCTCAGGGATTTCAAACAGCATCCTGGTAAACTCATTCTCATCTCATTATCTCTAGCCGCTTTATGCTGTCCTACAGGGTCGCAGGCAAGCTGGAGCCTATCCCAGCTGACTACGGGCGAAAGGCGGGGTACACCCTGGACAAGTCGCCAGGTCATCACAGGGCTGACACATAGACACAGACAACCATTCACACTCACATTCACACCTACGCTCAATTTAGAGTCACCAGTTAACCTAACCTGCATGTCTTTGGACTGTGGGGGAAACCGGAGCACCCGGAGGAAACCCACGCGGACACGGGGAGAACATGCAAACTCCACACAGAAAGGCCCTCGCCGGCCACGGGGCTCGAACCCGGACCTTCTTGCTGTGAGGCGACAGCGCTAACCACTACACCACCGTGCCACCCTCCTGGTAAACTATCATTTTGAAATAGCATTTTGCTTCTTGAAATCGTGTCATAATCCACCCTATATGTTTCGTAAATACATTCAGTCGGTAAACAGGAAGTCAATGTGCGACAGACCTGAAAACGGTATACACGGTATAGAACCCCAGGTTGAAGGTCGATACCGAATATCAAGCGGTTGTGATTTGTAGTTGCTGAGAAAAGTGTTACGAAAATTTTGTAAATCCACACTATCTCATTATCTCTAGCCGCTTTATCCTTCTACAGGGTCGCAGGCAAGCTGGAGCCTATCCCAGCTGACTATGGGCGAAAGGCAGGGTACACCCTGGACAAGTCACCAGGTCATCACAGGGCTGACACATAGACACAGACAACCATTCACACTCACATTCACACCTACGGTCAATTTAGAGTCACCAGTTAACCTAACCTGCATGTCTTTGGACTGTGGGGGAAACCGGAGCACCCGGAGGAAACCCACGCGGACACGGGGAGAACATGCAAACTCCGCACAGAAAGGCCCTCACCGGCCACGGGGCTCGAACCCGGACCTTCTTGCTGTGAGGCGACAGCGCTAACCACTACACCACTGTGCCACCCTCCTGGTAAACTATCATTTTGAAATAGCATTTTGCTTCTTGAAATCGTGTCATAATCCACCCTATATGTTTCGTAAATACATTCAGTCGGTAAACAGGAAGTCGATGTGCGACAGACCTGAAAACGGTATACACGGTATAGAACCCCAGGTTGAAGGTCGATACCGAATATCAAGCGGTTGTGATTTGTAGTTGCTGAGAAAAGTGTTATGAAAGTTTTGTAAATCCACCCTATATGTTTCGTAAATACATTCAGTTGGTAAACAGGAAGTCGATGTGCGACAGACCTGAAAATGGTATACGCGGTACAGATGAAGTTTGGTACCAAGTAACTATGATTTGTGGTTGCTGAGAAAAAGGGTGTTTCGGACAGACGGATGGACAGAGGTAAACCAATATACCCCCCCTCGGAGCGGGGGTATAATAAAAAGAGGTCCACAGCTACAAAACATTTGAACATATTTGTTTTATATAATATAGACCGCAGTGTAGCGAGAAACTCATTTTGAACTTCAACCTACAAATAAAGAAAAAAGAAATCCTAGTGATTTTGTGGACTTACTGTATATGAAATTGACACCAATACACTGCTGAATCCTTGAATCTGATATGATCTAAGACTTATAATAAATGGATTTTAAAAGGGCTGTTATTGAACAAAGACAGAAGGATAGCAAAGTTTTCTATAATGAGATATTTATTTAACATTTATGGAAGGAGTCTCCAGTGTTGTTGCTTCGTCAGTGACGATCAGTAAGTTTTCCACCTTTTTCAGGACAGAGGCCTTTGCACTTTTCTGGTTTCTAGGTGACATGACAAGCTGTGGGTTTTTTGTCTTATGAACTAAAGAGAGGAAAATGAGAGGCTGTTCAGGAACTGTTTTTTCTTCTTCTTGCTGTTCCCATTAGGGGTCGCCACAGCGGATAATGTCCCTCCATCTCCTCCTGTCCTCCATATCTTTTTCTGTAGCACCAACTGTCCTCATGTCCTCCTCCACCACATCCATAAATCTCATCTTTGGTTCTCATCTCTTTTCCTTCTACCTAGCAACTCCATCTCCAGCATTCTTTTCCCAATATACCCTGGATCTCTCCTCTGTACGTGTCCAAACCATCTCAATCTCACCTCTTTTTCACTTTGTCTCCAAGCCGTCCTACATGTCCTGTCCCTCTAATATTCTTGCTTCTAATCCTGCCCAACTTTGTCACTCCCAATGAAAATCTCAACATCTTCAACTCCGCTATCTCCAGTTCAGTTCAGCCTTCTGCCTTTTCTCCTGTCTGTTTAGGAACTGTTTACAGCTACCAAAGATAACATGAACTAACTTGTCTTTGAAAGGTTCCACAACCTTAAATACAACTATAAATAGACAATCATTATGATGTCTCATTCAATCATCATCATCATTTGACTGCCGTCGAGGATAGACGACGCAATGCTCCACCATAGGGGCCTATCAGACGTTGCCTGAGCTAATTCCTCAAAGACTAAGCTGGAGTATCTGGATAGAGTATCAGGGAGCATTAAAGGCCTATTTCCCCTTTTTTGGGCATAGTAATCGCCACAGAATGACATCGGAGATGATTTGATCTTTTGCTCGGAAACAATGGCCGGCGAACCTAGCTTTCCTTTGTGCCACTATTCTAGAGATGGATGGGACTTCACCATAGATCACAGTTTTGGTTGGGTGGTCTTTCCAGGATAGGTTTTGGACCCGCATTTGCAGTCTCGTATATGTGCCATCAAGGCGTCTTTCAAGTTCTTTACTCATGGTCCATGTTTCAGCACCATAAAGTAGCATGCTTTCAACACAGGCCCGAAAGAAGCTAACCTTGGTAGATTTGGTGATGTCCGACTGCCATGTATGATTTTATCTGTTGCATGCGGCCCATGCTTGACCCTTTCTTGATATAAAGTCCTTTTTACTGTCAAAAACAAAAGATCCAAGATATTTAAAGTCATTCACCTCTTTTAGAACAAAGCCATCTTTTGAGCGGTGGTGTAGTAGTTAGCACTGTTGCCTCACAGCAAGAAGGTCCTGGGTTTGAGCCCAGTGGCTGACGAGGGCCTTTCTGTGTGGAGTTTGCATGCTCTCCCTGTGTCCGCATGGGTTTCCTCCGGGTGCTCCGGTTTCCCCCAAAGACATGCAGGTTAGGTTAACTGGTGACTCTAAATTGACCGTAGGTGTGAATGTGAGTGCGAATGGTTGTCTGTGTCTATGTGTCAGCCCTGCGATGACCTGGCGACTTGTCCAGGGTGTACCCCGCCTTTCGCCCGTAGTCAGCTGGGATAGGCTCCAGCTTGCCTGCGACCCTGTAGAAGGATAAAGCGGCTAGAGATAATGAATGAGATTACCTTGGCTCATTATTTGGTTTAAGTCAAACACTGCATACTGCACTGCGTACAGTGCAATTCGTTTAATATGTGCAAAACAAAAAATACGAAATACAGGTGTGAAAAATAGAAAACATTTTAGTTTGAAACATACCAAAATACAAATGTAAAACATAGCAAAATACAAAATTTAGTGACCGCTAATTGGTGGCTAATAGGCTAATTGGTGGCTCTAAATTGACCGTAGGTGTGAATGTGAATGGTTGTCTGTGTCTATGTGTCAGCCCTGCGATGACCTGGCGACTTGTCCAGGGTGTACCCCGCCTCTCGCCCATAGTTAGCTAGGATAGGCTCCAGCTTGCCTGCGACCCTGTAGGACAGGATAAGTGGCTATAGATAATGGATTGATGGATGGATCTTTTGAGCAGATTGGATTGTGGTCCCTATCTTCATTTATAGCCATGCATTCCATCTTCTTTGTATTGAGCACAAGACCAACTTTCATCGCTGCATCTTCTAGAGACCGGAGGGGCTCCTGTGCTGATGTCAGCTGCTCAGCTATAAGAGCAATGTTGTCAGCATAGTCTAGGTCAGTTAGGTGCTTACAGCTCTCACGACCAGATCGTCTGCCTATGGCAAGACCCTTATGGCTGATGGTGTCAACTGATTCTCTTAGGACATAGTCCACAGCGATGATAAAAAGAAAAGGGAGTGAGCGTATCACCAAGGAGAAGACCTGCTGTTGTTGGGAACGCCTTTGTTGGACTGTCCAGAGTCTGTACAAAGCATGATGGATTATGGTACATAACCGCAATCGTCTTGACTGTCTCCTCTGACACTCCATAATTGAGTAGGATGTGGAGCATCACGTTCCTGTTCACACTATCAAATGCTTTTGAGAAGTCTACAAACACAATTCATGAATAAATGTCAAATTGTTGGCAAAATGCTGTTGTATAATTGACATTCTATTATAGAAATAGAATCGACTTTTGGTGGTAACCAAAAGTCACACCTCACTGTTGTGATTTTTTATTTTATTCCTTACTGAACTGCTTTATGATTCATCTTGTACACCATTTACATCAGCTTCATGATTAATTGATTACACTCAGACTAGTAGCATGTTATTATCAAACTAATCAGGATTCATTAAAAAGTCATCAAGAGTGTTGGCCATGTTGGTTTAAAAACATTCTGATCCTGCCCGTGTTCCTCTTCAGCGTCTCCCGTTCTCTGTACAGCTCAGGCGTCTGGCTGTCCCTCCATCATCCTCCGAATATGCCTGATGTCTTTCTTCAGTTCTCCTTTGTCTAGTTTGGCCTTGGTGTCACCAATGTGTTTCAGGGAAGCGATGGCATCGTGGACTGATTGGAAACCTGCGTGTCACATCACACACACACACACACACACACAAAGTGCTGAGGGCCCTTGTCTAAAACACTTCAAAAAGTGCTTGTGTGTCAGTGTGTGTCTGGTGTCTGGAGTGTCATCTATAATGCATTACGGTCTCTGAGCCTGCTTCAGCAGTGAGACTGAGTAAGAGCCTTTTGCTGCTAGTTGCTGAATGATAATTTATCAAGCTCTTTGTGTCTGCTCATATTTACTGGAGCTGCCTGCCGTTTATCAGGTCAAGTGTTTGGCGTCTTCTCGGGAAATACTACAGCTGTCTTTACTGACTACCACTTTAACCCGTTCACCACTGCGTAACTTCATATACAGACTGCTATATACACTATATAACTTTATATAATAAACCCCAATAATACTAAGTAACTCCTTGATAAATTCAAAATAAAACGGTGCACAATTTTAAAAGAAAATACAGTGGTGCTTGAAAGTTTGTGAACCCTTTAGAATTTTCTATATTTCTGTATAAATATGACCTAAAACATCATCAGATTTTCACACAAGTCCTAAAAGTAGATAAAGAGAACCCAGTTGAACAAATGAGACAAAAATATTATACTTGGTCATTTATTTATTGAGGGAAATGATCCAATATTACATATCTGTGAGTGGCAAAAGTATGTGAACCTTTAGGATTAGCAGTTAATTTGAAGGTGAAATTAGAGTCAGGTGTTTTCAATCAATGGGATGACAATCAGGTGTGAGTGGGCACCCTGTTTTATTTAAAGAACAGGGATCTATCAAAGTCTGATCTTCACAACACATGTTTGTGGAAGTGTATCATGGCACGAACAAAGGAGATTTCTGAGGACCTCAGAAAAAGCGTTGTTGATGCTCATCAGGCTGGAAAAGGTTACAAAACCATCTCTAAAGAGTTTGGACTCCACCAATCCACAGTCAGACAGATTGTGTACAAATGGAGGGAATTCAAGACCATTATTACCCTCCCCAGGAGTGGTCGACCAACAAAGATCACTCCAAGAGCAAGGCGTGTAATAGTCGGCAAGGTCACAAAGGACCCCAGGGTAACTTCTAAGCAACTGAAGACCTCTCTCACATTGGCTAATGTTAATGTTCATGAGTCCACCATCAGAAGAACACTGAACAACAATGGTGTGCATGGCAGGGTTGCAAGGAGAAAGCCACTGCTCTCCAAAAAGAACATTGCTGCTCATCTGCAGTTTGCTAAAAATCACGTGGACAAGCCAGAAGGCTACTGGAAAAATGTTTTGTGGAGAGATGAGACCAAAATAGAACTTTTTGTTTGAAATGAGAAGCGTTATGTTTGGAGAAAGGAAAACACTGAATTCCAGCATAACAACCTTATCCCATCTGTGAAACATGGTGGGGGTAGTATCATGGTTTGGGCCTGTTTTGCTGCATCTGGGCCAGGACGGCTTGCCGTCATTGATGGAACAATGAATTCTGAATTATACCAGCGAATTCTAAAGGAAAATGTCAGGACATCTGTCCATGAACTGAATCTCAAGAGAAGGTGGGTCATGCAGCAAGACAACGACCCTAAGCACACAAGTCGTTCTACCAAAGAATGGTTAAAGAAGAATAAAGTTAATGTTTTGGAATGGCCAAGTCAAAGTCCTGACCTTAATCCAATGGAAATGTTGTGGAAGGACCTGAAGCAAGCAGTTCATGTGAGGAAACCCACCAACATCCCAGAGTTGAAGCTGTACTGTACGGAGGAATGGGCCAAGATTCCTCCAAGCCGGTGTGCAGGACTGATCAACAGTTACCGGAAATGTTTATTTGCAGTTATTGCTGCACAAGGGGGTCACACCAGATACTAAAAGCAAAGGTTCACATACTTTTGCCACTCACAGATATGTAATATTAGATCATTTTCCTCAATAAATAAATGAGCAAGTATAATATTTTTGTCTCATTTGTTTAACTGGGTTCTCTTTATATACTTTTAGGACTTGTGTGAAAATCTGATGATGTTTTAGGTCATATTTATGCAGAAATATAGAAAATTCTAAAGGGTTCACAAACTTTCAAGCACCACTGTATACTGAACTAGAGTGTGTGCCATCGTGACATATTCGGTACTGTTAGAAACTAGAGGAATTCTGCTTCGAGAATATGTAACCCTTACGACAATAAACTGAACACAGGTAAATTTGCGTTTGATCCACTAATATTTACCCAAAGAAGGATCCGTAACCCTAATTAACATAAGCTTGAAATTGATACTGAATAGACGAACAGTTACAGACAGCAGAAACAGGCTGCATGGTCATTTAAAATGTAGCTTGACACATGCCATGCCTCACATCCATGTTGGGCACACAAGTGATTAGATATGCACTTTTAGATTGAACCCTGTGCTGGAGGAGTAAATAATGGATTAACTCGGCGAAATTAAACACCAGTCTGACATGTGAATTGGCTCCATGTGCCCTGTTTAATTTGGAAATCAATAACAATGAGTTCTATTTCTAGATTTTCAGACTTCTCTAGGAGCTGTTGATCTGTAAAACTGGGGGAAGAGGGGTGTGTGTGTGTGTGTGTGTGTGTGTGGGTGTGGATCATCAGAACTGCACTCAGATCCAGGAAACTCTCTCTAATGCGTGAAGAAACACTAAGTTGCTAAATGTTAAGCAAGATACTGGAGTTTTACTGAAGTGGTTTTTAGCTGAATGAAGTTAATTTCTACATTTTCGCCCCAATAGTATTACAGATCACTCATTAGGCATCACGTCAAACAGTTTCAAATAATGAGTAGCCTTTGCACTGTACCAGATCACCTGACTCACCTGACTGATACTCCCTCCTCATCTGCTCCAGTTCAGCTTGGAAGCTGTTCTTCATAGCTTGAATTCTGGTATTAATTTTGCTCTCTGTTTGTTTTGCTCGATCTGTGGAACGCTCCTTATCCAACTGCGTCTCCACATGGTCCAGGTGAGCAGAAATGAGATCTATTTGTGCTTTCAGCTTCTCCTCCACACACACACACACACACACACACGGAATTATTAAATTAAGAAACTTTAGGACAAATATGATGCCTGGAATACTAATCTTCCTAGCTAATTATCTTCCTACGGTATATATTCCAGTTTCTCCCTTCCTTCTCATCTCTCCCAGGTCTCTCAGGCTAGCAGCTGAACTTCCACCCAAAACTCAAAGTTCTTTTCTTTGATAGTTATAGTCATTTTTTCATCAGAGGTGGACGAAGTACCCAAGTTCATTCCTTAAGTCAAAGTACAGATCCCACTGGTCAAATGTTACTCGGATACAAGTGAAAGTTGTCCAGTCAAATTTTTACTTAAGTTAAAGTACTGAAGTACTTGCTTTTAAAATACTTAAATATTAAAAGTACATTTTCTATCACTGCACTCTTGTATTATTGCCACAACACTTACAAAACCTAACGCCTCTGAAGCAATTGACTGGATTTACAAAATGAACGCATGTTGTGCCATCATGGTGGTTTAACGTTAAGCTAGCTGGTCAGTGAAGCTCCACCTGACATGCTAGCAAACTCTTTTCAAACTTGAAATCATATTGGGTAGCTAACGCTACTAGAAAAGAAAGATTTCTACATTCTGTTTATTTGGCAAGATTATGCTGAAAAACATTTCTGAAAGGACTTCAGATAAGTTCACGTTATTCATGTTAGCGTAACTCTGTTTGTACATGCGAACTAACAGTGTCCAAGTTAACTATCTATGTGTTAACATTAGCTATGGACAAGGCTATGGCAACTTGGCGGGAAAATCCATGGAAAGTCATTCGACTAACCAGACTGCATAGCTATTGCAATGTTATCGCAAGCTCTAAAAGCACAGACAACTTCATTGCAAGCTTTCGCTTGGAATAAAATGTTTATAGACCTCAATATGCTCCCGCAGGTTGGACGGCGAGTTTTTGTAGGCCGTGATGTGGTTCGTTTTCGGCAAACATTTAAAACAAAATGAATCTTTAATCGTTTCAGAAAACTGAAACATGGGTTCTAGGTCTGGCCATGGGTGTGTGTGCATTCCCCAGAAGAACCGTCTCCTTCCATTCTGCCATCGACTGATCGTGTTAAATAACGCTGTGGAGAAATCACTGATCTTGATTTTATACAGTCTATGGATGTGACGTGACCCTAGTGATTACTGATCGGCTGTCTCAGTGTCACCTGCGAAAAAACCCAATCACGTTTTAGAAAAGAAAAGAAAAGAAAAACACATCCACTTTCAAAGCTGCTTCATGGTAACGAATAACGAGGACTTTGATAGAAATGTAGTGGAGTGAAAAGTATGATATTTGTCTTTCAAATGGAATGAAGTTAAAGTCATAAGTTTCCCAAAAAAATACTCAAGTAAAGTACAGATACTCAAAAAGTGTACTTAAGTACAGTGTGTTTAGTGTGAAATGCTTGTATGTTATGTCTTGTGTTTAGTGTGGAATGTTTGTATGTTATGTGTGTCCAAGATGTTTGGGTGTTTTGTATGAGCAGAGATCACTTGACTGCAAACCAAATCTACCTTTGGGTACTAATAAAGTCAACTAACTAGTACTCAAGTAAATGAACTTCGTTACTGTCCACCTCTGCTTTTCATACAGTTCTTGTTATCTTCACTGTATTCATGATCCAGGGTTTCAGTGGCTGCTGGTATACATGTGCTACCAAGGCAAAGCGTGTCTTTTAAAGATAAAAAGTCGTCAGTATAAGGTTTAATGCTTGCCATTCAACAAATCTCTTAAAGCAGATTCTTTTGGAGGAACCAAGTGCAACAGCACCACCAGTGGTTGTAAGTAAAATACACAGAATAGTCTGAAGAAGAGAGGCTGGGACTGATTTCTGTCCAGCTCAGACTGTAGATTTATACAGCAGTTACAGTAGTGTCAGGATTGAAATGCCACCTAGATCTCCATTTGGGATCATAGAATTTATAGAATTTACCATTCTGTCCTGCAGCAGTGTGTGTAACTGTTGGCTGTTTTGCATTTGCATTTGAAGCGTGTTGCTCAGCTGCTCTTCCGTCCATCTCCTGATCTTGTTTGCTTCCTTCTCCAGCTCCCTCAGTCTACTAGATGTCCTAAACAACCACAACAATTTCACTCACACAGATGCATTTTCCTAAATTTTAACCCTTTCATGCATGAACTGTGACAACCTTGGTCAGGATTCCAACCCCCCACCCCGTGTTTTTTATTCTTCTTAAGGCAGGGCTGCCAACTTTTCAAAATTCCTTAGAGTGAGATTTTTTTTTGGGGGGGGGGGTCGACGACAAAATTTTTCCACACACCATGCAGTAAGTGGGAATTTTGTATTCAGTTTGATATTCACTTGTCCCCCTGCATTCTGGTGTTTTGTTTGTGGGTCGTCCAGCTGGAGATGGACAATGGGGGGGCGTTGAGATTTTGGATTTAGTAGATGTTCCTGCATTCTGGTGGATTTTTGGAGTGGTCTGCTGTGCCATACCTACATTCTTACACACCCTGACTTGCCAGGCCTTCAGCTTGTGGCCAACAAAAGCACCAAGTTTTGGCTTAAAAGCCCCCACACTAGAAAACTACAGATGACTGCCAATGTTCCTGTAGCCCTATAGACCTGTGTTTCAGATTTAAAGGCAAGTTCATGTTTGAAAATATTTCATCAGCTAAGCCTAAACACCTTCTGAATTGAAACTAAATGTTAAGTTTTTAATAACTGTTGCAAAAAATAAGATTGTCCCTCACTGACTATTCATTATGCATTTAAGGGCTTTCCCCACCACTGGGTTCAGCAGAAGATTGGCATGGGGAAAAATATCAACAGCAAAAGAACAAATAAAATGCTTAAACAGTAAGCAAAATGTGCACGTGCTACAAGAAACATTAAAATGATTAAGTTTGAACAGTATTGAAACACAAAAAGCTGAACCTTGGCCATACGTAGGTGGGACTGTGCACACAAAGTTGGGCTTAAAAATTTTGGTCATACTTAAATAAGCTATATTAATATATTTCTTATTAATGTATTTCTTATCTATGTTTCTTATTAGTAATAGAGCATTCATCAGGGCCTGTTATCTGACAAATATTCTCTACTTGTCTTGCCCTCTTTGAAACCCTGTCTCCTCAGTATATTGTTCTCTGTTTTTTTTTTTTAATTATTCACAACAAGTTCAAGTTCTTTGATATTACAGGTGACCATGCTTTATTTACTTTAACTGAGCAATTACATACATCATAAATAATTAAAAATAAATACCCTGTAAATAAACAATAGGTATGGTGGCTAATGGCTCTTCTTGCATTTGTAATATTATCTCTTACTTGCTTTATTTTACAACATTTCCAGTATGGCTTCAAATAAAGTCATAAAGTATGATAACATACAGTAAACAAACTAAAAATGCACTTAATAACCGTGTGCTAAGGAGGTGCTCTCCCGTGCTGCTTGTTGGGGAAGATAGAGGCTGTGGCACAGCAGTAGGCCTATAATGATTTATCATGCCTAGTACACAGCTCTCGATATGGCATTAAATATTCTCACAACACTTATAGGCTAAAACGATTAAGAAACTTTATATAAGTTCATAATTACGCCAGTAACACCACACATTGGCGTGCATATGTACAAACCTGTCTGAGACACCCGTCTTCAACTCGGATACCTTCTTCTCTCTCCTCTTCCTCTAAATTGACAGTAGGCAATTATCCAACTTCCGGCGAGTGCAGCATCATTAGATGCGCCACCTACCATAGGGGAGTGTGTACAGAAGGGAACACCTCTCTGCCTGTTTAGCCGTGCGTAAGGCATAATTGATCAATCGCAAGTGGTTGGCGCGACGCAATGGGTGGCCTAGATTAGATAGATAAACTAGATTTTTTTTCTAGCGTGAGAAATCGGAGGTATGGCGTGTGAGCGTGTGAAGACAATCAAATGCGTGTGTCTCACGCTCATGCGTGAGAGTTGGCAGCCCAGCTTAAGGCATGAAAAAAATTTTGAACTTCATTTTTTTTTTCAACATGCATTTTCCAAGGAATATTTCACATGTCCACTTAGGTGGACTCCATGTGTTTGAGTTTTTAACTGATGAAATATATATTTAACAAATCAATGAATGAAATGACATATGACTATGCAACGCAAAAACGTTGAACCTCTCCCCTTTGTCTACTCCTCGTTCCTGTCTCTTCCCTCTGTCCCCGCTCTCATATAGCATGTAGCTCATTACTCCTCATCCCCTCCCCCTTTCCTCCACCTGTTGAACTGTATATTTTTTCATTGAACATTTTCTACAAAAGTAACAGAACAATATTATTCATGGCTCTCCGAACACTCTTTCAGATGCAATTCAACAGTATAGTCTCTTCAGTTTCAGACTTGTAGACCAACTCAACAAGTCGATCTTCTATGAAAATTGGCAAAGCACCCAGGGCACAAAGCCACAAACCACTGCATGCAGATATACTTGGTTTTTCTTGCACATGCAGCATCATGGTATCTGTTTGCATTTTTGCTTCAATGAGCAGGGGTCAATGGTTTCCAGGGTCAAATCTGAGCTCAGGGGGTGCCTTGGACACTCTCTGCGCTTCAAAGGAGGTGGGGTCACACTGGGTCTTCCTCTTGTGCGTCTCTGGTTGGAACCTGCATTTATTAGCGTGCGACCTACAGATGCCTTGTAACACAGAAGATCCTTCTTTTCCAATCCAGACATTCTGTACAGGTGCCAGACATTCACAGTGGTCATGTCCAAAAATTGAAAGAATACTCGGATGTACCACTGTTTGGTTTTGCATCTGTGGGGATACATTACAGGCATTTACCAGACACGCTTATCCAAAGTGATGTACAACATACCCAGAGCAGCCTGGGGGTTAGGTCCCTTGCTCAAGGGCACGTCAGCCATTCCTGTTGGTCCAGGGAATCAAACCAGTGACCTTTTGGTTCCGAAGCTGCTTCTCTAACCATTAGGCCATGGCTTCCCAATCTGCAGTCAAATGTACTACCACTGAGCTACAAGTTGGCCTACAAGTTGGGCTTGGGGAAGAATTGTGACACACTGATCCATGAGATCTACTCCTCCCATATGTTCATTGTACAGCTTCACAGAAAATGGCCGCTGGATGTTGAGCATCTTTTTTTCTTTCTTGCTCCATCTCTGGACCAAATCTGGTGGGGACTGGCCAACACAGGAAGAGGCCTCAGCATCCTCAGCTTCACTGTCACTATTACTAGCATTTCCTAATCTTTCTTTTCCTGGCAGCCATTCATCATCACCGTCGCTAGCATCGTTCTCACTTGACTCAGATGGTACTGTATTTGCTCTCTTGTCCTGTAGATCTTTCTATCACACACTGTGCTTGAGCTCTACAAAATATAAAGATAATGGAACTCGTGTATACTTTTTGGTTTTTGTTCCAAAAACTGCAAGTTACACTCTAAAAACATAACCGATTTACTGCCAAAACAGTTACTACAGATGAAGTATTTTCAAGAATCACAAAGTCACAGTAGTAGTATGAATTGGCGTTGAAACATAGCTGGCGATGCATGATGTCCAAGTTAGTGGACAGGTGATTAATCATAATTTCCTCACAACAGATAATCAGTACATAGAAAATTTAACAACTGTATTACTCCTTAGTTATTACTTGATGTTACCTTTTTGAATTTATTTTTTATTTTAATTTTTTTTTACCTGCAAGGGTCTCCTACTGTAAAAGGACTGGGAAGATATTCTTGAGCTGCTTGGAGTGTCTGGCTGTTTGTCAGCCATATTGGATTTGGAAATTTGTGTTGCACTTACAGCAGCTGGACAGTGAGGGACAGTGTATGGAATGACAGACTAGTATCCACTGTGGTGGCTACTGTGCAATTATACCATCAAAACCCATGCATATATTTAACAGTTATTCCACGAAATTGAGTCGTACATGAGCTGATAGCCGACAAGGAGCGTAGCACCGAGTTGGCTATAAGCCACGTACGACGAGATTGAGTGGAATAACTGTTTTATTCTATCCACATTCACTGGATTTTGAGAAACAGAGCATTTTTTTTTTTGCAAATTTGATAAATAAAAACTTTGTACAAAACATCCAACAAAATCACATCTGCTTAGAATGTAAACAAACTGGAGAAATGACAGTAGCAGTTTGTGAAAGTGCCACATGTACTGGTTTTCCCGGGATTGTCCCGTTTATTTAGTGTCTGTCCCGGAAAATTGATCATCCTTCCCGGGACGCGTATTGTCCCGGTTTTTTGTGAAAATGCACTTCTATTCACATACTGTATTCATTAGTTTCACTTTTGAATAAACCTATAATTCTGCTGTTGCATCAGTGTTCGCTTCCCCGCCATTATTTTACTTGCTGTCCTGTGTTGCCGTAGCGCAGGGATGCTTTCATTTGATTGGTTGTTGTAGCCTGTGCAAAATTAAAGTTTACTTTACCCATCATCACCTAGCAACTACTGTGGCCACGCGGCGCGCGCAACCACATGGAGCAGATTGACAGAGGCAGCTACACAGAGGCAAAGTTACCGCAGTCAGTGTGAGATATAGCCTAGGCTAGAGAAAAATTAATACATTTGAGGTGGTGAAGAAATGGGGGGAGAAACGGACAAGGAGGAACAGACTAAGTCAGGAGAGCCAGCGACGAAGAAAAAAAGACATGTCACATTCAACTCAGGGCGGCACGGTGGTGTAGTGGTTAGCGCTGTCGCCTCACAGCAAGAAGGTCTGGGTTCAAGCCCCGTGGCCGGCCAGGGCCTTTCTGTGCGGAGTTTGCATGCTCTCCCCGTGTCCGTGTGGGTTTCCTCCGGGTGCTCCGGTTTCTCCCACAGTCCAAAGACATGCAGGTTAGGTTAACTGGTGACTCTAAATTGAGCGTAGGTGTGAATGTGAGTGTGAATGGTTGTCTGTGTCTATGTGTCAGCCCTGTGATGACCTGGCGACTTGTCCAGGGTGTACCCCGCCTTTCGCCCGTAGTCAGCTGGGATAGGCTCCAGCTTGCCTGCGACCTTGTAGAACAGGATAAAGCAGCTAGAGATAATGAGATGAGATGAGACATTTAACTCAGATTGGATGAAAAAAGAGACCTTTGCGGAATGGGTAAGGCCTACCCAAGGAGACCCGTTCTCTGCCACCTGTATTGTGTGCCCAGCCAAAGTTATTGTGAAATATGAAGGGAAAATGGCACTCGACAATCATGCAAAAACAAAAAAGCACCTGACTGCTATACTGAATAAACGCCAAAATTGAGCCATCGCTACTTTTATGACTAAAAAGGGCTCCCCAGAGGAAGATAGAGTAGCAGCAGCAGAGCTTACTAGTGTATACCACGGGGTTCTTCACGGTCATTGTTACCTATCAACAGATTGTGGCATTAAAGTCAATACAAAAATCTTCCATGACTCAAGTATAGCCTCAAAAGTGTCATGTGGACGAACAAAAAGCGAAGCTTTAATGCAGAGTATCCTAGCCCCATATAGCCAGGAGCGTTTGGTTTCAGAACTGAAGCAAACGCAATTCTTTTCTGTTTGTTCCGATGCATCAAATTCAGGCAATGCCAAACTGTTTCCATACACTGTCCAATATTTCCATGAAGAAGAGGGTGTTAAATATGGGCTATTGGAATTTTACGAGGACCCCCATGAAACCAGTAGAGCCATCTACGATCAGATAGTGGACATCACAGAATCAGAGTGTCGGTAAGATCAGTGCATATGGTGCTGACAATGCCTCTGTCAATTTTGGCAAGCATAATTCTGTTTTTCAAAAACTAAAAGATGTCAATCCAAATATCGTCAAGGCCAACTGCAAGTGTCACTTGATTCACAACACCCTGAAAAATGCAAGCAGAATTCTAAACTCGGCAGGACATGAAGTGGAGTGCATTGTCCTTAAAATATACAGCGAGTTCTCTTGCTCAGCCAAGAAAGTAGAATCTCTCAGAGTTCTGCGAATTTACTGCAGTACAATACAAACAAATTCTGAGACATGTACCTACCCAGGAGGCATGGTGGTGTAGTGGTTAGCGCTGTCACCTCACAGCAAGAAGGTCTGGGTTCGAGCCCCGTGGCCGGCGAGGGCCTTTCTGTGCGGAGTTTGCATGTTCTCCCCGTGTCCGCGTGGGTTTCCTCCGGGTGCTCCGGTTTCCCCCACAGTCCAAAGACATGCAGGTTAGGTTAACTGGTGACTCTAAATTGAGCGTAGGTGTGAATGTGAGTGTGAATGGTTGTCTGTGTCTATGTGTCGGCCCTGTGATGACCTGGCGACTCGTCCAGGGTGTACCCCGCCTTTCGCCCGTAGTCAGCTGGGATAGGCTCCAGCTTGCCTGTGACCCTGTAGAACAGGATAAAGCGGCTAGAGATAATGAGATGAGATGTACCTACCCGCTGGTTATCCCTACTACCTGCAATTCATCGGATCTTAGAATGTTGGCCTGCCCTGAAATCTTACTTTTTGCCATTAGGGAAGAATGATTGTCCTCCTGTTATTTGGAAGGCAATCTGCAAAAGTGATACGGCAGACAGCAGTGATGACGTCAGGGGCGCCGCCAGAAATTTTGGGCCCCATGAAAGATTAGAATTTTGGGCCCCCCAACTTTCAACAAAAGCAGCAATCCTAAAGCATTTATGGGTTGTATTGCTGCTTACCTCCTTCTCCAAAGGGGGGTTCAGTGGTTTGATAGGGCGGAGGTCCCCCTGAGGCTGAATCTGTGCATATTTAGGGCACCCCATTAGTTATGAAACTGGTTATTAGCACTAGTTATTAGCACCAGCATAACGTAATATTTCATCTTGTTTATCACACAAGTCAGTTCAGTTATTAAAATGGAAAAAATGTCACTGTACAAACTGTAAAAGTGTTCTCTTGATAGGCTAATCCAACCACGTTCATACTGTTCATTTACCATTCGCTAATATTTTGAACACACATGTGAGCGATAGCTACCTTTCTTTGGGAAAAACTGAGTGACCAGTTGCCTGCCTCTCCGGTCCCTCTCAGCTTTCAGCTGCCTTTCTTTACGTTTTTGACAGCCACTCTTCATATTTAGCGATGATAGACTGTACGCACTCCACTGCTGGCTGGCTGGCTGCTGCACCGCGACACAGCAGCAAGTAGCGTTGCACTGGTCAGCACACAGATTTAACGCATCGCGCTTCTACCAGAACTGGACCCGTACCATTTCGCAAAAGGGGGAGGGTTAAATGACAATATGTTGAAGAACTCAAGAAATAGACAACCTTGTTCAATTAGCTCATTTTACCAGATGGAATATTGCATTGTTGTTATTTCAAAAGTCTTATTAAAATCATTAAAAGCATATTATCAGCCCCTTAAAGGGCCCCATGGCAGTGCTGGGCCCCTAGAATTGTTCTAACCTTTCCCCCCCTGGCGGCGCCCATGGATGACGTGACGGTGTCAGAGTGTGTCCTATTGCTTATGCATAATGTCATGCAGGAATTTGACAGCACAATTCGAAAGTTGGAAAATGAGAATGTTAGGGATGTTCTTGAGGTGATGACTGCACAGCCAATTAACGTCGCGTCGCTCAGACAAGTTTTATGGGAGCAAGACAAGGCAGGCATTACGAAAATTGACCAAAACAGAACAAGCTGAGTTTGTTGGATTGGCCGACAGCTTCTTTGAAAAAGGTGTTCAGTATCTAGAAGCTAACTTTGATTTTGATGACCCAATAATGCACAACTCCACCTGCCTGCGACTTGCCGATCCAATCGAATGGAACGCGCTGGAAGAATTAGTTGACAAATTGAAACTGAAGGACATTGACGTTGACAAGCTGTATCAGGACTACACTGTACTGAACAATGTGTTTGAACGCATTCCAGAAGAGCTGACCCCTGACAAAAAATGGACATTTTTTTTCAAGAGGGAGAAAGCAGCGACAGAATTGCTGAAAGTAGTATCGTTTGTTCTGTCAGTTCCCGTCAGCAACGCTTATACTGATCGTGTATTTAGTCACATGGAAGATGTGCGGTCCGACAAAAGGAATAGGATGTCAGTAGGGTTAGTCAAAGCTGAACTCCAGATCAGACTGAACTTTAAAATGTCCTGCTTGGAGTTCAAAGCATTCGTCGAGGGACAGAAGGCACTTTTGCTGGCAGCAAAAAGGGATGAGAAATACAAATGGAGAAAGAGGTGAGAATCATTTAGTGTTCAGATAATGAAGTAGATGATAATGATAAATTAGGCTAAATGAAAATACTGTGTATTGTTGTCTAAAAGTCTATATTTGATATACACTATATTGCCAAAAGTATTTGCTCACCCATCCAAATTATCGGAATCAGGTGTTCCAATCACTTCCATGGCCACAGGTGTATAAAATCAAGCACCTAGGCATGCAGACTGTTTTTACAGTTTGGAGCTGGCCCCTTCCTCTTCCAACATGACTGTGCACCAGTGCACAAAGCAACGTCCATAAAGACATGGATGACAGAGTCTGGTGTGGATGAACTTGACTGGCCTGCACAGAGTCCTGACCTCAACCCGATAGAACACCTTTGGGATGAATTAGAGCGGAGACTGAGAGCCAGGCCTTCTCGTCCAACATCAGTGTGTGACCTCACAAATGCGCTTCTGGAAGAATGGTCAAAAATTCCCATAAACACACTCCTAAACCTTGTGGACAGCCTTCCCAGAAGAGTTGAAGCTGTTCTAGCTGCAAAGGGTGGACCGACGTCATATTGAACCCTATGGATTAGGAATGGGATGTCACTTAAGCTCATATGTGAGTCAAGGCAGGTGAGCAAATACTTTTGGCAATATAGTGTATATAGAGAGGGAGAGCAGCAGGGAAAGGAGGCAGAGTCCAGGGCCAGTGCATGTGCGTCAGGGAGTGCGTCAGTGAGCGCGTCTGCAGGGAGTTCCTCAAGACAATAGCCAGGTAAGACACTTGCATTAAAAACTTCCTTTATAAAAGGGTTCGTCATCAACCTCCGCCCAGTCAGTAACCACGCCCCCCCCCCTCTGCAGGCATCCCGTTTTTTCACAACTCAGATGTGGCAACCCTAGCTACAATAATAATGCTTGAAAAATCAAAAGATATGTTCTTAACATGAAATACTTTCATTCCATGTGTTGCATTTTTTTGTGGGTTTTTTTTTAATTATTTTTTGTGGGTTTTGTTTTCGAGTAGAGTTTTTATTTCGTCCTCAGCTGGTTCAGCAACACGCTCCGCCATATTCTTATGCTTCTGCTTTAGGTTTTTTTGGTGTTTGGCAAACCAACTTAAAGGTGCATTACTGCCACCGACTGGGCTGGAGTGTGGAACAGGAGATATTGGTGGTGGGGTGGGGGGGCAGACTATATTCAGGGTGGCACGGTGGTGTAGTGGTTAGCGCTGTCGCCTCACAGCAAGAAGATTCTGAGTTCGAGCCCCGGGGCCGGCGAGGGCCTTTCTGTGTAGAGTTTGCATGTTCTCCCCGTGTCTGCGTGGGTTTCCTCCTGGTGCTCCGGTTTCCCCCACAGTCCAAAGACATGCAGTTAGGTTAACGTGGGGCGGCCTTGGGCTGAGGTGCCCTTGAGCAAGGTACCGAACCCCTGACTGCTCCCCGGGCGCTGTAGCATGGCTGCCCACTGCTCTGGGTGTGTGCGCGTGTGTTCACTGCTTCAGATGGGTTAAATGCAGAGAATGAATTTCACTGTGCTTGAAGTGTGCATGTGACAAATAAAGGTTTCTTCTTCTATTCTTTTAGCGATTTCTCTTTCTTTTAAATACTTGACAGCAAAGTGATATATTTGACTTGATGCGCTCGGCCAATTTTGTTTTTCTCTACTCACGGTATATGAGCTGATAGCCTAGTAGTAGAGTAGCCAATCAGAGCACACAACTGCTCATATCCAGTGATTGTATCCACTATACACTTTTGAATATTAATTTTGAATTATGGCTTTTGAATAGCTGTCCACTGTAGTGACCACTATACATGAAAGGGTTAAAACTATATTAATGTCACTGCATATTAGCATTAGTAGAGTTGTATGGCAACGGAGCAGAAGTCAGTGGGTAGTTTAATAACAGATGAGTGCAAATCAAAGGGTGAAAGTTCAAAAATGGTAAAATGCTTCCCTCTTATATTATTTCTGATCATTTTCGATTTAATATTTGAATTGTGGCTTACTTTGAACAGCAACCTTGTCTTATTAGGTTTTCAATTTGTTTGCTTCTCCTCAGCGCAGACGTCATTATCCTAAAATTTCCATGAATCCTCACGTGTCACACATCTTGCTCATGCACCCTGCAAGTTTTTGTTAATGTAATATATCTGATTCTCCAGTTATTTGAACTCAGATGCTGCCATTTGGAGGGCAAACACACAACACAGCCAAAAGTTTGTGGACACTTGACCATCACACCCATATGTGAGCCTTCCCAAAACTGATGGTGCAAAGCTGGAAGAACACAATTGTACAGGATGGCTTTCACTGGAACTGAGAAATCCAAACCTGTTCAAGCACGGCAATGCCCCTGTGCACACAGTGAGCTCCATGGTTTGCCAAGGTTGGTGTGGAAGAACTTCAATGGCCTGCAGAGTCAGTGCCTGACAACGCTAATGTTTTTGTGACTGAATGAATGAGCAAATCCACTGCCACACTCCAAAACCTAGAGGAAATCCTTCCCAGAAGAGTAGAGTTTATTACAACAGCAAAACTTGGGGGACTAAATCTGGAATGGGATGCTCAACAAACACATGAGTGTTATGGTCAGGTGTCCACAAAGGGTGAGGTGAGTGAATACTGATCCACACACTACACAGAGCATTATACTTGCACCATTCATAACCATAACTATTCCCACTTCCCATTAATAGCAAGCTATAATTCGTCTCTGGGAGCCAGTTATGTCAAGCCAGCCAGAGCTGCTCATGTTCTTCACACTAATTAGACTCAAAACTTCTGACAAGCCAATTTAAAGGAGGAGGAGTATAGCAGCTGCTTAGCTGCTCAGACTGTCGGCTAATAAGATTCTGGTCAAATTATTTGATATCTTATTAAATATGAAATTAAAGGACAGACTGTGTTGTCATGGTGTCCAATGATGATATACGTACTACAGTCAGTTCCAAATTAATGGCACTCTACATGAAAGTGAGCAAAAATTATTGTATGATTTAAACACTGTACATAATGACAGCTTTGAAGACAGGGGCACCGTTGGGGTGGGTGGGGGGGAGTTAGGACAATTCTAAGGGCCCAGAATTGACAGAGGGCCCTCAGAGGACAATATTAACATTACCATGTGTAAGTTAATTTCATTTTAAAAATTAATAATTTTGACTCTTAAAACCAGCAAATACAACATTCTGGTTTCATCTCATCTCATCTCATCTCATTATCTGTAGCCACTTTATCCTTCTACAGGGTCGCAGGCAAGCTGGAGCCTATCCCAGCTGACTACGGGCGAAAGGCGGGGTACACCCTGGACAAGTCGCCAGGTCATCGCAGGGCTGATACATAGACACAGACAACCATTCACACCCACATTCACACCTACGGTCAATTAGAGTCACCAGTTAACCTAACCTGCATGTCTTTGGACTGTGGGGGAAACCGGAGCACCCGGAGGAAACCCACGCGGACACGGGGAGAACATGCAAACTCCGCACAGAAAGGCCCTTGCCGGCCACGGGGCTCGAACCCGGACCTTCTTGCTGTGAGGCGACAGCGCTAACCACTACACCACCATGCCGCCCCACGTTCTGGTTTGATTTTCCATTTTCCGCAAAATTATTAGAATAGATAGTCTTTATATTTCACCCTTCTCCCTATTCATTACATGGTACAGTCTTGTGTAGGTGGAGCCAAAGCGTGACACAGCTTTAGGTTTGTTGCTTTCCAATCCAGCACTAATGTTAGCTGTGCACAGTAGAAGCAGAATTGATGGTGAAACATCAGTAGATTGACTTCATGAAGAAGTTGGGTTACCAGAAACATAAAGGGGGTGGCGGCAATATTATATTCTTTCATAGGGCCCAAAATTTCTAGTGGCACCCCTGTTTGAAGAACTGTTTTAACAACTATTTACATTTTTCATTAATTTCATTTACATACAGGAAATACAATCCATAATTTTTTTAAGTTTCAAAAGGTTTGGAGAAGTAAAAAACAAAAAAACAAACAAAAAAAACTGCCAGGAAGAGTATGTGTGTATATTGCCTTGACCCAGTACTAAGGGTGCAAATTATTAAAAGCAAAACTGTGTGTACGATTAATATCTTCATGCGTTATTAATGTTCTATAATAATTTCATAAATTCAATTTCATAACTTCATGTTCATTTTTGTAAATTGTGCAAATAAGTCTGGAGTGTGTTAAAAAAAAAAAAAGTTACCTCACCGTATTTCAAGCTGTTGGATGTCTCTCTGTATGCCTCCTGTAGTATTCTTCTGGGATGCAATCTGCTCTGTCTGTGATGTCTCCAACCTTTCTAAAGACTCTGAAATCTAATAAAAGAGATGACGGGCTAATCTGGATGAAAAGAATGGATTATAAAAAAGGTCATCATGTGGCTCCCTTTATTGTCGTACAATTCTGCACTGAAAATGAATAGTACTATTCTCTAAAGCAGTGGTTCTCAACTGGTTTTGCTTCGGAACCCACATTTTATGTTGGATGTCAAGTTATGACCCAACATCACACTAAAGTTGTTTATCATATGGAAGTAAACAAAGAAATGCATATTAATTTTGCACAATTATGTTATAATATTATACATTATAGTAATAGATAATTATTTACTATCTCAGATAACAGGAAATAAATCAACTTCCATATTGGGTTGTTACGGTTGTACCTCATAAGTATTTACAATGGAAAATATCAGTTTATAAAATGCCATGCACATGCTTAAGTGCAAATTTAGTTAATAATATTACATGAATATGAAAATGGACCAATATATAAATGCATACACATAATCCTAAGTGCAAATTACCTAACCTAAGAAGTAAAACAAACAATGACCAAAATATTCATCTCATCTCATTATCTCTAGCCGCTTTATCCTGTTCTACAGGGTCGCAGGCAAGCTGGAGCCTATCCCAGCTGACTACGGGCGAAAGGCGGGGTACACCCTGGACAAGTCGCCAGGTCATCACAGGGCTGACACATAGACACAGACAACCATTCACACTCACATTCACACCTACGGTCAATTTAGGCTACGTTTACACTAGACCGTATCTGTCTCGTTTTCTTCGCGGATGCACTGTCCGTTTACATTAAACCGCCTGGAAACGCCTGGAAACGGGAATCCGCCAGCGTCCACGTATTCAATCCAGATCGTGTCTGCTCCGGTGCTGTGTAAACATTCAAAATACGCGGATACGCTGTGCTGAGCTCCAGCTGGCGTCTCATTGGACAACGTCACTGTGACATCCACCTTCCTGATTCGCTGGCGTTGGTCATGTGACGCGACTGCTGAAAAACGGCGCGGACTTCCGCCTTGTATCACCTTTCATTAAAGAGTATAAAAGTATGAAAATACTGCAAATACTGATGCAAATACTGCCCATTGTGTAGTTATGATTGTCTTTAGGCTTGCCATCTTTCCACTTGCAAGTGGTAAGTGATATGCGCTGGGATCACACACACAGCGGCTCAGTCCCAAATCGTGGCTTGTGCACTTCACTCGCGCGCTGTGTGAGCTGCGCAGGGCCGGAGTGCGCACACTCCAGAGGGCACTCGCTGTTCAGGGCGGAGTGATTTGGAGCGCAGGATGCCTGCGGAGCCGAGCGTATCCGCGTATTGGCGTTGCTGTGTGCACGGCTAATGGTTTTAGTGTAAACGCGAATCGTTTTAAGAACGTTAATCTGATGATCCGCTGATTCGACGTAATGTAAACGTAGCCTTAGAGTCACCAGTTAACCTAACCTGCATGTCTTTGGACTGTGGGGGAAACCGGAGCACCTGGAGGAAACCCACGCGGACAAGGGGAGAACATGCAAACTCCACACAGAAAGGCCCTCATCGGCCACAGGGCTCGAACCCAGACCTTCTTGCTGTGAGGCGACAGCGCTAACCACTACACCACCGTGCCGCCCTGACCAAAATATTGAATTACAAATTCTATACTAATATGAAGGGGCAGCACTGTGGTGTAGTGGTTAACACTGTTGCCTCACAGCAAGAAGATTCTAGGTTTGAGCCCAGCGGCCGACGGGGACCTTTCTGTGTGGAGTTTGCATGTTCTCCCCGTGTCTGCGTGGGTTTCCTCCGGGTGCTCCAGTTTCCCCCACAGTCCAAAGACATGCAGGTTAGGCTAACTGGTGGCTCTAAATTGACCGTAGGTGTGAATGTGAGTGTGAATGGTTGTTTGTCTCTAGGTGTCAGCCCTGTGATTATCTGGTGACTTGTCCAGGGTGTACCCCGCCTTTCACCCGTAGTCAGCTGGGATAGGCTGCACAGGATAAGTGGTTACAGATGGTGGATGGATGGATGGTTACTAATATGAAATATGTACAACCGTTAAATACCAAAGACCATCATAAAAATGATACCTACTGCCATCTGGCAAGGCAATACAGACGTGAGTAGGGAGTCAAACTGTCATGGTTAGCAGAGGACTGGCCCCCACTGTAACTCTAGTTATGTAATAGGCAAGAGGCTGAGGGCTATAGAAATGGAGATCTGTGCCACCCAGTTCACCTCAAGGGTCTGGTCTTCCCACTGCCTGGGAAGACCAGGCCCTGGAAACCTGAGGGTGTGATTTCATGTTGACAAATTTCTCAAATCATGATGCCCTGATCGGATACATCTGTTGATTCAGTTAGGTTGAGTGCACAATAGTCACTTGCCTTAATGTGTGTTACCTTCTACTGCTTTATGTCCCGTATATCTTGTACTCTCCTCCGCGTAGTGTCATTTTTATCACTGCAGCATACTACAAGTCTGTGAAGGCAAGAGCTTATATTTTCCTCAACATTGCAGGACCAGAAGCTGCTGAATGGGAGCGTTCATTTGTCTATGCAGCTGAAGTGCATGGGCCTAGAGCAGACAGAGCAATAACTGCCCCAGTGGAGTACAGAGAGGATCTGGAATGCCTGAAGAGGAAGTTTCACAAAATCTGCAATCCCCAAAGCAACAGAACGATGGAAAGACACAAGTTTCATCAGAGAAATCAGACACAAAGTGAACGCATTGAATCATTCATTAGTGAATTAAGGATCAAGGCTAAAAGTTGCCATTTTGGATATTTGATTGATGAGCTTATCTGCGAACGGATCGTGTGTGGCATCACTAGTGGCTCTTTAAGAAAATCTCTGTTGAGAGATTAAGCAAGTGAATGCTTGACAAAGCCATTTCAATCTGCCGCATTCATGAGATGATGGAATAAATTAGCAAGACGTTGACCACACGAGCCACCAGTGTTAATGCAGTAAGGCCAGTTTCAAACAGACAGCAACAGTCAAAACCCTGATCATTTTCTCCGACCATCACAAACTCCAGTAAATGTGAAAGTAGTCTTGTAGCTAAACAGGAAGTGACCAGCGTTTGGACAAAGATGACATAATTGCAAAAAATCACTACAAAATTGCTGCAAGTTTAAACCACAAGGCCAAAGTAATTCTAACAGAAAGACTCCCAGACAGTCTGTGCAGGAAGTGGCAGTGGATTGGCCCACAACATGCGAAGATGAAACATTTTATGTGGATTGTGTTGAAGCTGACAATTGTGTCGATTGTGTCAATTCTCAAGCAAACGAGAAAGACAAAGGATTTGTCACAAATACACATGAATGGCAAGCCCACTGAAATAAAAGTCGACACAGGAGCAAAATGCAATGTAATGTCACTGGAGATTTTCAAACAAGTGACTATCCATCCATTATTTGTAACCGCTTATCCTGTGCAGGGTTGTGGGCAAGCTGGAGCCTATCCCAGCTGACTATGGTCGAGAGGCGGGATACACCCTGGACAAGTCGCCAGGTCATTGCAGGGCTGGCGTGCCAAGCAGCTGATGGAGAAATCTCAGAGATGGAACTGATAGTTTTCTCAATCTCCTGAACTTCAGGAACATTCCCTCTGAGCCAACATTAGGCTCCCCTGCTGAATGTCTGATGTCACAACAGACATGCATAGTCATTCCTGTGAGTACCAAACTTCTGGAACCAGCCGTGAAGAGCGCCCAGCAAGTCTACACCCAACTCTTCAACAGAAGGCTTACTCTAAAGCACCACGACGACAAGTCGAGTCACTCACTACAGCCTTTAGCAGAGGGACAAGTGGTTCAAATGCAGACCACCAAAGGACACGACCAACTTTGGACTGTGAAGGAGATGAGCAAGGAGCCATGCTTCTATATCATCCACTCCAACAGGAAGACATACAGGAAGAATCACCGCCACATCCTTCCTGTTGCAGAGCCACCACAACCACAGTACCATACAGAGGATTCAGAATCCCAGAACACCGAACCCTCCATAATGGTCCGTGTTCCCCCATACCACAAGTACCAGAGCCAAATAGCATGCAATCACAACACATATCCCTTCTCTGGCCAACACCCACAGCACACTTCCTCACTGAGAACAGCAGTGCACAATATAGATCACGGTCAGACCGCATCACCAGACCAAACCCAAAATATATGCAGTAAATCTATAGATTGCCATTTGCAAAAAACAAACAAACAGACAAACAAACAAACAACCCCCCTCCTCTATTCTGTGTATAATGTGGTTTAAGTAATCAGCTACCAGTATATCAAGATGTAATGTATGCTGGATATTTCCTGGATAAGTTCTTTCACTTATGCAATTATGGTGATAGTATTATGAATAAGCCTACCTGTTAAAGTGATCCATTCATCCAACTTTATTTGCTGTTAGATGGTCTTAGATTTAACCAAGAATATAATTATTTGAAGTTTACTGAGGGGTTTTTATATAGTTTTAATTATTGAGGGGTGCTGAGCCATGGCCTAAATGTAAGAGACGGGGCTTTGGGACCAAGAGGTTGCTGGTTCAATTCCCTGGACCAGTAGGAATGGTTGAAATGCCCATGAGCAAGGCACCTAACCCCTCGCTACTCCCTGGGTACTGCAGCACAGCTGCCCACTGTTCTGAGTATGTGCTCACATCCCCAGATGGGTTAAATGCACAGAAAGAATTTCACTGTGCCCCCCCCCTCAAAAAAATAAAAAATAAAATAAAAATTGTAAAACAACATGGTAAGATAGAAATGTTCTGTAATGTTGATATTTGCCCAATGCCAAGAATATCAACATTTACAGTGGTGCTTGAAAGTTTGTGAACCCTTTAGAATTTTCTATATTTCTGCATAAATATGACCTAAAACATCATCAGATTTTCACACAAGTCCTAAAAGTAGATAAAGAGAACCCAGTTAAACAAATGAGACATACATATTATAATTGATCATTTATTTATTGAGGAAAATGATCCAATATTACATATCTGCGAGTGGCAAAAGTATGTGAACCTTTGCTTTCAGTATCTGGTGTGACCCCCTTGTGCAGCAATAACTGCAACTAAACGTTTCTGGTAACTGTTGATCAGTCCTGCACACCGGCTTGGAGGAATTTTAGCCCATTCCTCCGTACAGAGCAGCTTCAACTCTGGGATGTTGGTGGGTTTCCTCACATGAACTGCTCGCTTCAGGTCCTTCCACAACATTTCGATTGGATTAAGGTCAGGACTTTGACTTGGCCATTCCAAAACATTAACTTTATTCTTCTTTAACCATTCTTTGGTAGAACGACTTGTGTGCTTAGGGTCGTTGACTTGCTGCATGACCCACCTTCTCTTGAGATTCAGTTCATGGACAGATGTCCTGACATTTTCCTTTAGAATTCGCTGGTATAATTCAGAATTCATTGTTCCATCAATGATGGCAAGCCATCCTGGCCCAGATGCAGCAAAACAGGCCCAAACCATGATACTACCACCACCACGTTTCACAGATGGGATAAGGTTCTTATGCTGGAATGCAGTGTTTTCCTTTCTCCAAACATAACGCTTCTCATTTAAACCAAAAAGTTCTATTTTGGTCTCATCCATCCACAAAACATTTTTCCAATAGCCCTCTGGCTTGTCCACATGATCTTTAGCAATCTGCAGACGAGCAGCAATGTTCTTTTTGGAGAGTAGTGGCTTTCTCCTTGCAACCCTGCCATGCACACCATTGTTGTTCAGTGTTCTCCTGATGGTGGACTCATGAACATTAACATTAGCCAATGTGAGAGAGGTCTTCAGTTGCTTAGAAGTTACCCTGGGGTCCTTTGTGACCTCACCAACTATTACACGCCTTGCTCTTGGAGTGATCTTTGTTGGTCGACCACTCCTGGGGAGGGTAACAATGGTCTTGAATTTCCTCCATTTGTACACAATCTGTCTGACTGTGGATTGGTGGAGTCCAAACTCTTTAGAGATGATTTTGTAACCTTTTCCAGCCTGATGAGCATCAACAACGCTTTTTCTGAGGCCCTCAGAAATCTCCTTTGTTCGTGCCATGATACACTTCCACAAACATGTGTTGTGAAGATCAGACTTTGATAGATCCCTGTTCTTTAAATAAAACAGGGTGCCCACTCACACCTGATTGTCATCCCATTGATTGAAAACACCTGACTCTAATTTCACCTTCAAATTAACTTCTAATCCTAGAGGTTCACATACTTTTGCCACTCACAGATATGTAATATTGGATCATTTTCCTTGATAAATAAATGACCAAGTATAATATTTTTGTCTCATTTGTTTAACTGGGTTCTCTTTATCTACTTTTAGGACTTGTGTGAAAATCTGATGATGTTTTAGGTCATATTTATGCAGAAATATAGAAAATTCTAAAGGGTTCACAAACTTTCAACCACCACTGTATAGAGCCATTTATAGAGCCACCATTCCCATATGTGTGTTTTGTAGCAAGGTCACGCAACGTGCTGAAGGACTCTTTAGTTCGGTTATACAAGTAAACTCACTGAATGTTAGCTTAGCTCACCCAGTTGTTATATTCCTGATTAATAAACCAGCGATTTGTTCCAACTCAATGTGATCATTGGCTCACACACACACACACACACACACACACACCAATGAGCTACAGTTTTTCTAAGCCTTTTACAGGAAAAGGGAATTCACTGTGCTTATCAATGTGAGCATCAAATGTTTACAGATGAATTAGCACCAAAACTGGCAGAATTTTGTTGCACACACAATGTGACATGACCACATTTTTCATTGTTCCTTTTTTGAGCATTCCTTTTCTTTTCTTTTTTTACTTTTTTGAAACAATTATTTGTTTTACTGTCATATTTTCCACTGTCTTCCTTTTTGTCATGTTTTATCATTTGTATTTCGCAACATTGCAACCCACCAGCTGAGAAACATGGCTCTAAAGTGCAATATTTTTGGAGTTTAAAGCTTCTGGCCCTGTAGCAGTTAGAAGCGTGCATCAGGACAGGGATCCATATCTGTTCAAGAAGTTGTGAAATTGGGAAGTTTTTACTCTCATGCGAGTGGTAATGGGCTGTCAGAGATAAAGCTTGCGTGATAAAGAAACGTCATGTTGATTAATGTGGGAGCATATTGGGTTCTCACATGATGCAATGTGACTGGTTTACAGCATTCATTCTTGTTTATCCAGGTTAGTATCACTGTGGTTTAAATGACTAATACAGTTTATCTTTAGTAATTTAGTTTATATTAGAAAAAAAATAGAAAATATTCCGAGCAAGCACAAACAAAAATAATAATTGGATTGGATCCATCAAGAGGATCTACGGGAATGTGACATTGGTTGGAATTGTTTTGGCAGTGGGATTAAAACCAGTCTTGCGCATCCCTCTAGTAGAGGTCACTGAGTCCATCATTGAAAGATCCATCCATCCATCATCTATAGCTGCTTATCTTATTCTACAGGGTCACAGGCAAGCTGGAGCCTATCCCAGCTGATTATAGGCAAGAGGCGGGGTACACCCTGGACAAATCGCCAGGGCATCACACTCGCATTCACACCTACGGTCAATTTAGAGCCACTAATTAGCCTAACCTGCATGTCTTTGGACTGTGGGGGAAACCGGAGCACCCGGAGGAAACCCATGCGGACACAGGGAGAACATGCAAACTCCGCACAGAAAGGCCCTCGCCAGCCGCTGGGCTCGAACCCAGGACCTTCTTGCTGTGAGGCGACAGTGTTAACCACTACACCACTGTGCTGTCCACTGAAAGATCTAACTAAACAAATCGAGCTCATCAATCCACTTGGAACTGAATTACATATCTTTCCAGGGATGGTGTTGGTATGTACAGCTCTGTTGCTTTGTCTGTTTAGACATTTTATGTGGTTGTTTCTGGCTTTCACTGATTTGCTTCCCTTTCATTTTAAGTTACCTTTATGGTACCTTGGCAGTGCTCTTCCTTGATTTAATGTACAGGGTTAGTCAAAATTATGTTAACACTAATGGATTATTTTGCTCCTGAATGTGTGGTGCGCCGTGACCGTGAAACATGTGTCCGGGCTTTAAATGGTACTGTTCCTCAAACAGGTTGAGACCGTCCTGTAAATCATCTTGCACATATGATGTATGTTTTGTGAATAAATGGTTTCTATCATTTGTGTTCACATAATTTTGACTAACCCTGTATTTACATCATAGTGATTTAGTGTTCACTAATCACTGCATCCAATACATCAGCTGAGCTTTTCAAAAGGACAATGCGAACAGAGCAGTTCTCCAACAGAACTGAGTTATAGCATGTCTTAGGGTTGAGGCAGTTTAATAACTCACTCAGGTCAAAAATATGTGCCAAAATCTAGATGCAGTATACTGTAAGCAGCCGTATAGAGACCACGAGCCACCAGGGAGCTTTGTTAGGGTGCTGGATTGTATATATACACAGTTCCCTCTGAAAAGTATTCGAACAGCAAGTCTAATTGTTCTGGTTTCACTATATGAAGAAGACATTTGGTTTTGAGATCAAAAGATGAATATGAGACGATAGATCAGAATTTCATTTCCTGATATTTACTTCGAGATGTGTTAAACAATTTAGAAAATGGCACCTTTTGTTTGAACCATTTGTCAAGTGAATAAAAAATATTGGAACATGTGACTGACAGCTGTTTGTTGTTGCCCAGATGTACCCTGTTAGACTGACTGTTTAAACAATCAATAGCTCTGAATATTTTCTTTTGGTCTGAGCCTTTGGTTTCACCTGCGCAGACTGCAGTTGTTTATCAAAAGGACAAATGAACATGAAAATCAGAGAGCTGTCTGTGGGAGAAAAGCAATCCATCTTTAAGCCGAGAAAAGAATGAAAATCATTATTCATGCACAAGCATTGGGCTTTGCCAATACAACAATGTGGAATGTCCTGAAAAAGAAAGACACCACTGGTGTACTAACAACCAGGAGGAAAACAACAACAGTTGATGAAAGAATCATTGTGAAAGCTGTGAAAAAGATAACAAAACAGTGCCATCATCATCACCAACTCCACAGGGCAGGGGTGAAGTAATCACAATCCAGTGTTCAAAGAAGACTTCAAGAGCAGAAATCTGGAAACCATACCACAAAAGGCAATCCAGTTATCAGCAGTAAAATTCAGAAAGCCAGACTGGAATCCATCCATTATCTGTTGCCACTTATCCTGTTCTACAGGGTCGCAGGCAAGCTGGCGCCTATCCCAGCTGACTATGGGCGAAAAGTGGAGTATACCCTGGACAAGTCGCCAGGCCGACACAGAGACAACCATTCACACTCACGGTCAATTTAGAGCCACCAATTAGCCTAACCTGCATGTCTTTGGACTGTGGGGGAAACCAGAGCATCTGGAGGAAACCCACACGGCACGGGCGCAGATAGAGGGGGGGACAGGGGGGATTCGTCCCACCCAGATTTAAATTCACCTCGTTCGGTCCCCCCCACTTATAGGGAGGAAAAAACGTCTATGCTGTCTTTCTTTGCATAAGGCAAAGCTCACAGAAAAATCAAAAGACTAATTACCATTCGGTTTATTGAGGTGCACAGCAGTACATACATAGTTGCAACTGCGCAGACTGCACAGGTTGCGAGCTCGAGCTTGGTTGCTATGGTTACCCACAACAAGTTTGACAGGCATATCGGGGACAGCTCCTCCTAGTTCAGGACCCCAAAACGGCATGATGAAGGGTGCCAAAAGGCAGAAAACGATTGCATCGTTTTTTCAAAAAAAAAAAAAAAGACTGTAAGTAAACTGTGCCTTACTTTATCATATCACCTTGCAATTTTTTGATAGTCTGTTCAAAGTAATGTCGTAGTGAAAGTAAAATCGTACAGAGTAGAGAAGCCTTTCTGGTAGCCTCCTTCTTTCGGTGGTAGCCTGTAGATACAGTGCTCAGAAGGCAGTTTTAATGTTTAATCTGGAGTTCCCTGCCATAATTTCAGCGAGCATATTGTTTCATAAGGAAACTTTGCGAAGAGTTGTTGACTGACTGCCGCTCACGCAATACACAGGCATAGTTAGAAAGTCAGGATGCACTGGTTTACACTTTACACACACACACACGTAGCCCAGCCTCTCGCTATGTTTAACAGTTGGAACTTAGCGGTTTTAAAACTAGTTTTGCAGTTTTGCAATTTCTGTGCGTGATGATAATGTGTAAACTTTGGATTTCCATAGGCTATGTTAAAATGTTATCATTGTCCTGGCCTGCAGGTAGTTCCTGGTGATGGCAGTGATGGAGGTGAAATAATATGTATACACACTACCGTTCAAAAGTTTGGGGTCACCCAGACAATTTTGTGTTTTCCATGAAAAGTCACACTTTTATTTACCACCATAAGTTGTAAAATGAATAGAAAATATAGTCAAGACATTTTTCTGGCCATTTTGAGCATTTAATCGACCCCACAAATGTGATGCTCCAGAAACTCAATCTGCTCAAAGGAAGGTCAGTTTTATAGCTTCTCTAAAGAGCTCAACTGTTTTCAGCTGTGCTAACATGATTGTACAAGGGTTTTCTAATCATCCATTAGCCTTCTGAGGCAATGAGCAAACACATTGTACCATTAGAACACTGGAGTGAGAGTTGCTGGAAATGGGCCTCTATACACCTATGGAGATATTGCACCAAAAACCAGACATTTGCAGCTAGAATAGTCATTTACCACATTAGCAATGTATAGAGTGTATTTCTGATTAGTTTAAAGTGATCTTCATTGAAAAGAACAGTGCTTTTCTTTCAAAAATAAGGACATTTCAAAGTGACCCCAAACTTTTGAACGGTAGTGTGTATATATATATATATATATATATATATATATATATATATATATATATATATATACAGTGGTGCTTGAAAGTTTGTGAACCCTTTAGAATTTTCTATATTTCTGCATAAATATGACCTAAAACAACATCAGATTTTCACACAAGTCCTAAAAGTAGATAAAGAGAACCCAGTTAAACAAATGAGACAAAAATATTATACTTGGTCATTTATTTATTGAGGAAAATGATCCAATATTACATATCTGTGAGTGGCAAAAGTATGTGAACCTTTGCTTTCAGTATCTGGTGTGACCCCCTTGTGCAGCAATAACTGAAAGTAAACATTTCCGGTAACTGTTGATCAGTCCTGCACACCGGCTTAGAGGAATTTTAGCCCATTCCTCCATACAGAACAGCTTCAACTCTGGGATGTTGGTAGGTTTCCTCACATGAACTGCTTGCTTCAGGTCCTTCCACAACATTTCAATTGGATTAAGGTCAGGACTTTAACTTGGCCATTCCAAAACATTAACTTTATTCTTCTTTAACCATTCTTTAGTAGAATGACTTGTGTGCTTAGGGTCGTTGTTTTGCTGCATGACCCACCTTCTCTTGAGATTCAGTTCATGGACAGATGTCCTGACATTTTCCTTTAGAATTGGCTGGTATAATTCAGAATTCATTGTTCCATCAATGATGGCAAGCCGTCCTGGCCCAGATGCAGCAAAACAGGCCCAAACCATGATACTACCACCACCATGTTTCACAGTTGAGATAAGGTTCTTATGCTGGAATGCAGTCTTTTCCTTCTCCAAACATAATGCTTCTCATTTAAACCAAAAAGTTCTATTTTGGTCTCATCCGTCCACAAAACATTTTTCCAATAGCCTTCTGGCTTGTCCACGTGATCTTTAGCAAACTGCAGACGAGCAGCAGTGTTCTTTTGGGAGAGCAGTGGCTTTCTCCTTGCAACCCTGCCATGTACACCATTGTTGTTCAGTGTTCTCCTGATGGTGGACTCATGAACATTAACATTAGCCAATGTGAGAGAGGCCTTCAGTTGCTTAGAAGTTACCCTGGGGTCCTTAGTGACCTTGCCGACTATTACACGCCTTGCTCTTGGAGTGATCTTTGTTGGTCGACCACTCCTGGGGAGGGTAACAATGGTGTTGAATTTCCTCCATTTGTACACAATCTGTCTGACTGTGGATTGGTGGAGTCCAAACTCTTTAGAGATGGTTCTGTAACCTTTTCCAGCCTGATGAGCAACAGCAATGCCTTTTCTGAGGTCCTCAGAAATCTCCTTTGTTCATGCCATGATACACTTCCACAAACACGTGTTGTGAAGATCAGACTTTGATAGATCCCTGTTCTTTAAATAAAACAGGGTGCCCACTCACACCTGATTGTCATCCCATTGATTGGAAACACCTAACTCTAATTTCACCTTCAAATTAACTGCTAATCCTAGAGGTTCACATACTTTTGCCACTCACAGATATGTAATATTGGATCATTTTCTTCAATAAATAAATGACCAAGTATAATATTTTTGTCTCCTTTGTTTAACTGGGTTCTCTTTATCTACTTTTAGGACTTGTGTGAAAATCTGATGATGTTTTAGGTCATATTTATGCAGAAATATAGAAAATTCTAAAGGGTTCACAAACTTGCAAGCACCACTGTACACAAAATGGAATCATTTGCTGACAGCTCAGTCCCCCCCCCAGTTCAAAAATCCTATCTGCGCCCCTGCCACACAGGGAGAACATGCAAACTGCACACAGAAAGGCCCTCGCCGGCCGCTGGGCTCAAACCCAGGACCTTCTTGCTGTGAGGTGACAGTGCTAACCACTACACCATCGTGCCGCCCCCAGACTGGAATTTGCAAAGAAATACATAGATGAGCCACAAACAAGATTAACTTCTACCAAAGTGATGGAAAAGCCAATTTGTGCAGAAATAAAGGATCAGTTCATGATCCAAAACATATAAGCTCATCACTCAAGCATGATGGAGGTAGTGTCACTGCTTAGGCTTGTATTGCTGCTTCTGGAATGGACTCACTAATCTTTATTGATGATGTAATTCATGATGGTAGCAAAAGAATTAATTCAGAAATCTACAGAAACCTTCTATCTGCTAATTTACAGAGAAATGCATCCAATCCAACTCAGAGGAACGCCATCATGTAGCAAGACAATGACCCAAAACACGCTGCCAACACAACAAAGGAGTTCATCAGGGAAAAAAGTGGAAGGTTTTAGACTGGCCAAGTCAATCACCAGACATTAACCCAGTTGAGCCTGAATTTACCTCCTGAAGAGGAGACTGAAGGGAGAACACCCCCAAAACAAACAACAACTGAAAGAAGCTATAGTACAAGCCTGGAAAGACATCAACAGTTTGATGTTAGTGGATCACTGTCTTGATACAATAATTGCAAGCAAGAGATATGCAACCAAATATTAAGTGTTATTTACTTTTAATTTACTGTAAGGCTATCTGTTCCAATACTTTTGCCTATTTCTGGCCCACTTTTCACTTAAAATTTGAGTGGTCTGCCACCAAAGATACCATGTTTTAAACTGTTTAACACATCTGTAAACATCAGGAAATGAACACTGAAATTCTGATCTATCGTCTCATATTCATCTTTTGAGCTCACAAGAAAATGTCTTCAGTGTAATTGGCCTTGCCATTCCAATACTTTTGGAGGGGACTGTGTATAGAAACGACTCTGTGATGAACAGATGTGTTTTAGGCTGCAGGGTTTCTATTTCACATATTCTTTAACATACTGTCAACCAGAACTATTGGCACCCTTCACTATCCCTTCCCCCACCCCAAGCAATATGAGAAAATACAACCCTGATTGAAAAAAATTGGGATGCTGTGTAAAACATAAATAAAAACAGAATGCAATGATTTGCAAATCCTTTCTGACTTATATTCATTTCAATACAATATACAGACAAGATATTTGATGTTCAAACTGACCAACTTTCTTGTTTTTTTTGTAAATATAAACTCTTTCTGAATTTGATGCCCGCAATACATTCCAAAAATATTGGGACATTTGCATGTTTACGACTGTGTTACACCACCTTTTATTTTAACAACACTCAGTAAGCATTTGGGAACCAAGGACACTAATTGTTGAAGTTTTGCTTGATGGTCCAGGGTCTCTGTGGTTGTATTTTGTGCTTCAAAATAATTTTTATTTATGTTTTACATAGTGTCCCAATTTTTTTTGGAATTGGGTTGTAATATATTACAGGCTTAAATTTGTATGTGTGGACATCATCTTCAGTTTAGACCACAGGTTTTCAGTTAGGGTTTTCTGAGATGACACTGAGATGGTATGGGCACATTCTGAGAAGAGATGCAGAGCATGTGGGAAGGAGAATGTTGAGGATGGAGCTTCCAGGCAAACGAAAACAAGGAAGGCCAAAGAGGAGATACATGGATGTGGTGAGAGAAAACATGAAAGTGGCAGGTGTGGTAGAGAAGGATGTGGAAGACAGGGAGCAATGGAGACGAAAGATCTGCTGTGGCGACCCCTAATCGGGAGCAACCAAAAGACGAAGAAGAAGAAGATCAGTTTTCAGAAGAGTAGCACTAGTCACAATGCATAGCCAAAAATATTTTTCTCTAGTCTGTTCAGAATGCATAATTCAGACTGTAGTTTCAGTAGCAAATTTCCAGTGTTGCCTTTTGTAGTCTCTCTTTTATCATGCAGCCCATTCATACTGCTATTTTCCCCCCAAATTGAATTAAATGTTGATTGGTAAGTCTAAGCCTGTGCAAGCTCTCTCCTTTGTTTTGATGATGATGAGGATGATGATGCATTACAGATATTTTGATGCATGGTATCAAATCATGGGAAAAGTACACTTAGCTAGTAAGGTTTTACACACCTTTAGGAAGACTGACTGCATTTACTGCTGTGTTTCTCATCCTGGCTTCTTACACAAGGCAAGGTTTCAAAGTACGGTATCCTGAACTTCATCAAAATTTTTGTAATACATTTTAAAATAATGCATTTTCATATGAATTCATAATGTCTAACCTTGAGCTCCAGGTCTCTGAGCCTGAGCTCAATTGCAGAATGCATCTCAGTGACTTCCTTCTGGAGCTTCAGGATTTCCTGTCCTCCAGCCCTGGCATCTGCAGACAGCTTGGCTATGGTGGCATCACACCTAGTAGCGCAAAAACAGCCTTAGATTAATGGTTCAAGAGACAAAGGGTTTCATTTTTCAAAGTGTGCATAAAACAAGTACTAAATTTGTGTATAAGACCCGTCCATACACACAAGCAAATTGGTATTTATCACAATTGTGTATGCACACCTGCAAGCAATAGACATAGATAAATCCCACACATTCTAAACTGATGTGTTTGTGCATGGCCACACTCATTTGCATGAAGAAACACCCTCAAATCACCATATGTGTAAGAAAAAGAAAAAGAACAAAGAAAAAAAACCTTCCCAAGCACATAGTTAGTTAGGAAATGCCAGTACCTTCTCCAGTTTCTCTTTGAAATGTACATGTAGCTATGGGGTTGAGGTCAGGAGAGTTGGTTGGCCAGTCAAACACAGTAATATCATGGTCAGCAAACCATTTGGTGGTAGTTTAGGCACTGTGGGCAGGTGCTAAGCCCTGCTGGAAAAGGAAATCGGCATCTCCATAAAGTTTGTCAGCAGATGGAAGCATGAAGTGCTCTAAAATCTCCTGGAAGATGACTGCATTGACTTTGGACTTAATAAAACACAGTGGACCAACACCAGCAGATGACAGGGCACCCCAAATCATCACAGACTGCGGAAACTTCACACTGGACTTCAAACACCTTGGATTCTGTGCTTCTCCACTCTTCCTCCAGACTCTAGGACCTTGATTTCTAAATGAAATGCAAAATTTACTTTCATCTGAAAAGAGGACTTTGGACCACTGAGCAACAGTTCAGTTCTTTCTCTCCTTAGTCCAGGTAAGACGCTTCTGACATCATCTCTGGTTCAGGAGTGGTTTGATATTAGGAATGAGACAGTTATAGCCCCTTTTCTGAAGACGTCTGTGTGTGGTGGCTCTTTCTGCACTGACACCAGCTTCAGTCCACTTCTTGTGAAGCTCTCCCAAGTTCTTGAATTGACTTTTCTTGACAATCCTCTCAAGGGTGCAGTCATCGCCGTTGTCTGTGCACCTTTTCTAACCAGCCTTTTCAGCAATGACCTTCTGTGGCTTCCCCTGCTTGTGGAGGGTGTCAGTGATCATCTTCTGGACACTTGCCAAGTCAGCAGTCTTCCCCATGATTGTGGTTGTGTGTACTGAACTAGACCGAGAGATACATGGTATTTATACTGCTTTACTCAAACTTAAAATGAAATACTATAATATTTTGAGCTTTTTTGCACTGTGGGCCATAATTATCAAAATTAAGAGAGGAAAATGTTTGAACATTTTAGTTTGTGTGTAATGAGTCGAGAATATATGAAATATTCACTTTCTTAAACAACTGATGGAAAATAGTCAACTTTTTCCTGATATTCTAATTGTTTGAGATGCACTAGTATATCTGGGACAAAGAACAAGCAGAGCAAACACACACACACACACACACACACACACACACACACACACACACACACACACACACACACACACAGAGCCATGTTAATAGTAACTTGTTCTTGGCTGCAGGAGTGGAACCCAATATGCTCTTCTGCTGTTGCATGCCGAGATGCTTTTCTGCTCACCACAGTTGTAAAGAGTTGCTATGAGCCACTTCCTGGCAGCTCAAACCAATCTGGCCATTTTCCTCTGACCTCTCTTATCAACAAGGCGTTTGTTTCCACCCACAGAACTTTCGCTCATTCAATGTTTTTTGTTTTTCACACCATTCTGTATAAACTCTAGAGACCGTTGTGTGTGAAAACGCCAGGAGATCAGCAGTTTCTGAAATACTCAAATAAACCAGTCCAATAAACTCAAATAAATCAGAGGACAAAGAACAGGCAGAGCAAATAAACACAAATATATCCATATTTATGCTGCATGATGGCAGAGATAGTGTTGCGAACTCTCAGCTCCACCAGCTTTGATTTTATGCTGAGCTCAAGCTACTCTCTGTGTAGCTTTTATCTCTGTACCCTTAACAGGTTTCCTCTCATTGTCCAAAAATATGCCAGCATGTGCCCTGCAATGGACTGGTGTCCCAACCATGGTGTAGACTCATCCTTCATATCAGTAATTAAGGCAAAGTACAGGTAGTCGTCGACTTACGACTGCGTTTGGTTACGACTGACTGATCTGGTCGTAAGTCGGCCTATGTTAAATGAACGTAAGTATATTGTGATGTGTAATGATATTGTAATCATCTTAAAGTCTTATTTTATCAACATTTTCTTATTTCATTACCTTGGCTCATTATTTAGTTTAAGTCAAACACTGCATACTACACTGCGTACAGTACAATTTGTTTAATATGTGCAAAACAAAAAATACGAAATACAGGTGTGAAAAATAGAAAACATTTTAGTTTGAAACATACCAAAATACAAATGTAAAACATAGCAAAATACAAAATTTAGTGACCGCTGGCATCACTGGTGCTTGGCTGTGGGTCGTCTACGTCATCATCAGCTGTTGCAGCACTCGGGCTGGCGGGAGCATTTGCTCGTTTCATAAACCAGGAGCTGGGGTGGAAACTGTATGACGGAGTGCGCGAGGGTGCGCGAGAGAGACTGCGCATGTGCCTGGAGCTGGGGTGGAAACTGTATGACGGAGTGTGCGAGGGTGCGCGAGAGAGACTGCGCATGTGCCTGGAGCTGGGGTGGAAACTGTATGACGGAGTGCGCGAGGGTGCGCGAGAGAGACTACGCATGTGCCTGGAGCTGGGGTGGAAACTGTATGACGGAGTGTGCGAGGGTGCGCGAGAGAGACTACGCATGTGCCTGGAGCTGGGGCGGAAACCATTGTACGCAGCGAGAAGCGCTGTTGGGAGTTGGGGCGGAAACTGTCGTACGCTCAGCTAGCTCAGCTGGGAAACACTTGCCAGTCATAACCAGACGGTCGTAAAGTTGATCGGTCGTAAGTCGCATAGGTCGTAAGTCGACGACTACCTGTACTACATTAAGGGGCGGTCACACAGCACTCCGCGTCTATATCGCGTACAAAAAGATACAAAAATCTGGTGGACGTGGTCGTAAGTGCTAATTTTTGGTCAATTTTGGCTTTGCCGTGCTTTGTACGGGGTATGGCCGTCGGCGGCTGTTTCACTGCTGCAGCACTGCCTAAGCACAGCTAACCAAGTCCAGCCACGCACCCAGATGTTCCGTACCACCCTCCTCCTCCTCCTCCTTCTTCTTCTTCTTCTCTCAGCAAGGATATGTTGAGCCTGTATCAGTTGGTTCTGTTGGTGCTGGAGCATTAAGATGAGGACATCACAGCGTTGAGGGTTCATGTTCACCCCTTGACATCTAGACTGCAAGTGCCGAGGTCTCAGAAAATTACGGTATTTATACATGCCGCAAATCAGAAGTGATGCAGAAGTGATTAGACAGTGATCAATCGAATTTAGAACTTGTTTGAGACGTCGTTTAACGGGCTTAGACAGTGCTATGTACGCGGAAAAATCCATTTCTCAGTGATAAGCCGCTAAACACACGCTATATCCCGTGATACCAACGCGTAACACCCGTCCGATGACCGTGCTCTGCCCGTGATAGACCGCCAAACTTTCGCGTCTTACCACGTCTCCCCAAGTTTTAATAACGGCCGGGACACTGATTATCACGTGTTTTTCACGTGTGTTGCACGTCTTTACCACGTGTGCCGGCCGTGGTTGTCCGCGGTCTAAAGTTTTGAGCAGTCCAAAACTTTTTACCGCGTCCGACGCCGTTCCGATTTTCCCCTGCGTCCTGTCACGTCTGTATATCGACTGTAACACGTCTTAACTTCGACATCAACACGAACAACATCGTCTGCTTCACGGGAGAGCACTTTTTGACGGGTTTTGGCCGTGATAAAGCCGTAAAGCGCTGTGTGACCGGGCCTTTAAATATTGTGAGAATCTTATGCATTGTTTTTGGTGGACTATAAGAACTGCAGCACAGAGGAAAATGTCATATCTGTGCGTAGTGTGGATTCCTTATTTCAGAGACAAGGAAAATCTCCCCCATCTTTCCATGATATTTAAAATGACTGTCTTTATCAATGTCAGATTCATTTGAATAACTGCCTGTAACTGGTCTATAGCTGAAATCAATGCATTGCTTGCTTATAGAGGTTCCTGTATACAATCCCTGCCACTTAAATTGTACAGATAAAGTGTGCAGTTCCTGCATGGATCATGAAGTCCTGCTGCTATGTACTGAATTATCTCAGAGGTTATCTTAAGGTGCACACACTGCACCATAGTTCTTGTCAGATATATTACACTGCTGCTTCGATTGATCTTAGGTTAAGTGCTTGTACTTTTGCTTCCATGAGTAATGCCTCTGTGCTATCCTTCATTCCAGCATTTCCCACACACTTTTAGGATTTTCCATGTAGATGGTCGTCCTAGCATGGCACTTGTGCCTCATTGCTTGGGCATACTTTTAAGTTTTTCATGTTTCATCCAGGAAAGCACATTTGACACTATATAGACTCCTCCCACACTTTTTCTGGAAATTTGATTTTGTACAAAGCGCTTCAAAGTCTTTTAGGTATGGAAATGGCAGCTTCCAGTTCTCCACTCGCCTAGCCTATTGCACCACCTGGATAACTGATGACTGATGGGACATATTTGTCAATTGCTTAGATATACAGTGGTGCTTGAAAGTTCGCGAACCCTTTAGAATTTTCTATATTTCTGCATAAATGTGACCTAAAACATCATCAGATTTTCACACAAGTCCTAAAAATAGATAAAGAGAACTCAGTTAAACAAATGAAACAAAAATATTGTACTTGGTCATTTATTTATTGAGGAAAAGGATCAATATTACATATCTGTGAGTGGCAAAAGTATGTGAACCTCTAGGATTAGCAGTTAATTTGAAGGTGAAATTAGAGTCAGGTGTTTTCAATCAATGGGATGACAATCAGGTGTGAGTGGGCACCCTGTTTTATTTAAAGAACAGGGATCTATCAAAGTCTGATCTTCACAGCACGTTTGTGGAAGTGTATCATGGCATGAACAAAGGAGATTTCTGAGGACCTCAGAAAAAGCGTTGTTGATGCTTATCAGGCTGGAAAAGGTTACAAAACCATCTCTAAAGAGTTTGGACTCCACCAATCCACAGTCAGACAGATTGTGTACAAATGGAGGAAATTCAAGACCATTGTTACCCTCCTCAGGAGTGGTCGACCAACAAAGATCACTCCAAGAGCAAGGCGTGTAACAGTCGGCGAGGTCACAAAGGACACCAGGGTAACTTCTAAGCAACTGAAGGCCTCTCTCACATTGGCTAATGTTAATGTTCATGAGTCCACCATCAGGAGAACACTGACCAACAATGGTGTGCATGGCAGAGTTGCAAGGAGAAAGCCACCGCTCTCTAAAAAGAACATTGCTGCTCATCTGCAGTTTGCTAAAGATCATGTGGACAAGCCAGAAGGCTATTGGAAAAATGTTTTGTGGACGGATGAGACCAAAATAGAACTTTTTGGTTTAAATGAGAAGTGTTATGTTTGGAGGAAGGAAAACACTGCATTCCACTCACATCAAAACTGAATTCAGGTGTCAGATGTCTCACCAAGCAGCGTCAAAATACAATGAAATCCTGCAAAAGTCACATGAAAAGGAATAGGCCTACATTTAGGCTAAAAAACAGTGTTCTATTCATGTGAAGATATGAAAGGAAATTGGATCCTAACATGGAAAAGACATGGAAGTAGGCCTACGTTTTGGCTATGTCCAACCTATGTAAATAGTTACTGAAAAAGTTGTGTTCTATTCATGTAAAAGCAAAAATGAAAGGAAATATCATAAGTGTTGTTTTATATGGCTTGCTCTGTAACATGCTAGCAGTTAATAAAAATTTGTTGAAGCTACATCACCCCCCTGTTATGTGCATCTTTATTTATTTATTTATTTATTTATTTATTGGGGGGGGGGGACTTTTTTCCCCATCAGCCGGGGGGGACGACACCTCCCTGAAATGAGTTTCTGCAGGTTGGGATGTCTGCCAGCATAAGAACCTTATCCCATCTGTGAAACATGGTGGTGGTAGTATCATGGTTTGGGCCTGTTTTGCTGCATCTGGGCCAGGACGGCTTGCCATTATTGATGGAACAATGAATTCTGAATTATACCAGCGAATTCTAAAGGAAAATGTCAGGACATCTGTCCATGAACTGAATCTCAAGAGAAGGTGGGTCATGCAGCAAGACAACGACCCTAAGCACACAAGTCGTTCTACCAAAGAATGGTTAAAGAAGAATAAAGTGAATGTTTTGGAATGGCCAAGTCAAAGTCCTGACCTTAATCCAATCGAAATGTTGTGGAAGGACCTGAAGCGAGCAGTTCATGTGAGGAAACCCACCAACATCCCAGAGTTGAAGCTGTACTGTATGGAGGAATGGGCTAAAATTCCTCCAAGCCGGTGTGCAGGACTGATCAACAGTTACCGGAAACGTTTAGTTGCAGTTATTGCTGCACAAGGGGGTCACACCAGATACTGAAAGCAAAGGTTCATATACTTTTGCCATTCACAGATATGTAATATTAGATAATTTTCCTCAATAAATAAATAACCAAGTATAATATTTTTGTCTTATTTGTTTAACTGGGTTCTCTTTATCTACTTTTAGGACTTGTGTGAAAATCTGATGATGTTTTAGGTCATATATTTATGCAGAAATATAGAAAATTCTAAAGGGTTCACAAACTTTCAAGCACCACTGTAATTCCTCCTATTCTGAAGGTTCATGGATCCCTTACACAGCCTGGTAGTAGTCCAGTTCCTTCAGTCCTGCTCATGTTCCTTCTTCCCTCCTGGTCAGGTGCTCATAACAAATTTCTCATAGTAGTTGTGAATCAGTGTTTTCATGCAAGTTCACACTTTTAAACCTTGAGGTCATTACATCACAGAATGTCACAGGTGTGAATTACACACAGTGATTACATTTTCCCAACATTCAGTAGAACTGATGAAGCATCTCAGGTGAGTGGTAAAATCTCATCTCATTATCTGTAGCCGCTTTATCCTGTTCTACAGGGTCGCAGGCAAGCTGGAGCCTGTCCCACCTGACTACGGGCAAAAGGCAGGGTACACCCTGGACAAGTCGCCAGGTCATCACAGGGCTGACACATAGACACAGACAACCATTCACACTCACATTCACACCTACGGTCAATTTAGAGTCACCAGTTAACCTAACCTGCATGTCTTTGGACTGTGGGGGAAACCGGAGCACCCGGAGGAAACCCACACGGACACAGGGAGAACATGCAAATTCCTCACAGAAAGGCCCTCGCCGGCCACTGGGCTTGAACCCGGACCTTCTTGCTGTGAGGCAACAGCGCTAACCACTACACCACCGTGCCGCCCGAGCAGCAAAATATACTTGCATTTCAAACCATCAAGCCTTTTGACCACAGGGCTTCTAGAATTTTCTTTCAGTGCCCCATCAAGCTGTTTATGAAGGTTTTAAATGTCTATTATAGGAGATAACCGCTGCCAAATGCACAAAATTTACAGAGAAACAGGACAAGAAAATTCTTCTTCATACAATCGAAGATAAGCACTTTGCTTCTCAGTCGATTTTTTTTTGTATTATATTGCAATTTGCTTTCACAACTGTTCCTTAGTAGTCTGAGAGAGGTGTAGACAAATAGGGACTTTTGTACACATATATTATATGGCGGGGCAGCACGGTGGTGTAGTGGTTAGCGCTGTCGCCTCACAGCAAGAAGGTCCTGGGTTCGAGCCCCGGGGCCGGCGAGGGCCTTTCTGTGTGGAGTTTGCATGTTCTCCCCATGTCTGCATGGGTTTCCTCCGGGTGCTCCGGTTTCCCCCACAGTCCAAAGACATGCAGGTTAGGCTAACTGGTGGCTCTAAATTGACCGTAGGTGTGAATGTGAGTGTGAATGGTTGTCTGTGTCTATGTGTCAGCCCTGTGATGACCTGGCGACTTGTCCAGGGTGTACCCCGCCTTTCGCCCGTAGTCAGCTGGGATAGGCTCCAGCTTGCCTGCGACCCTGTAGAAGGATAAAGTGGCTAGAGATAATGAGATGAGATGAGATATTATATGGCCAAAAATGAGTGGACACCTGACCATCACCCCCATATGTGATTCTTCTCCAAAGTGTTGCCAAAAAATTGGAAGCACACAATTGTCAAGAATGTCTTTGTATGTATGCTGTAGTTTTAAGATTTCTCCTTACTGGAACTAATGGGTCTAGCTCAAACCTGCTCCAGCATGACAGTGCTCCTGTGCACAAAGCAAGGCCCATGAAGACATGATTTGCCAAGGTTGGAGTAGAAGAACTTGAATGGCTGGAACTGAGCCCTGACCGCAACCCCGCTGAACACCTTTGGGATGAACTAGAATGCCGACTACACCTCAAGGCTTCTTGCTTGATATCAGTGCCCGACTTCACTAACGCTCTTGCAGCTGAATAGGCACGAATCCTCATGGTCAAGCTCGAAATTCTAATGAACAACCTTTCTAGCACTTTGGAGGCTGTTATAGAAACAAAGCAGGGACCAACTCTATGTTAATGTTTTGGAATGGGATCTTCAACAAGCACACATGGCTGTAACGGTCAGCTGTCCACATACTTTAGGCCATATAGCATATGTGTGTATTGTACATGACTGTTAACATTGATATATTGCTTTTTAAATTTTTTATTGATACCTGGCAACTCTACCCCGAAGATCTCCAACCACAGCCAAGTTCTTGTGATCCAGGCTTTGAACCGCAAAAGTTGTCCCTGATGCTATACTGTCCCTCTGAACAATCTGAGCCTCCAGCACCTAAGAGTAACAGTTGAGTTGTTATTACACAAGTACGAGTAGTACCTAACTAACTATAATTTGTGAGAACTATCACTTTGCTAAATAAATTGGTTTGAAAGCAATCTCACCCCTTTTGCAACCAACGACACATAAACACTGATTTATGTACTTAATCTACTTTTATGCATTTTCAAATTTTTCTTTGCTAAATCACAACTGGAGTGAGAAATTGTAGCAATGTGACCTAAGCCATGTTCTCTTCCATTTGGCAAATGTCCCATTTCTTCATTAGTTCATAAGAAAGTGAGTACAGACTCAAATTCTACTTTAACTGTCAGTAGATATGGTATACCTGAATGTCCTTGCTGAGCTGTTTGACAATATTTGTGATGATGTGTATGTGGTTTTCGAGAAGTTTCCTTGCAGATGCCTCCATCAAAACAGATCCCTGGGTGGCATGCAGGCTTTTGACCACATCCTCTTTGACCTTGAAGGCCTTCTCTAGCAAAGTGGCCAGGGTTTGTTCTGGTCTGCTCACCTCCATATGATTGCCTTTGTGAACAGGCAAAGTTTACTTTCATCATTTACAATGAAGCATTTAAAACCATGGTTAATATTCTGGTTAACTGTTATGAAAGGAAACTTTTAATGTTGTGGTTTAACTTGATAGATAGATAGATAGATAGATAGACAGATAGATAGATAGATAGATAGATAGATAGATAGATAGATAGATAGATAGATAGATAGATAGATAGATAGATAGATAGATAGATAGATAGATAGAACCCCAATTCCAAAAAAGTTGGGACACTGTAAACTGTAAATAAAAACAGAATGCGATCGTTTGCAAATCATCGAAATCCTATATTTCATTGAAAATAGTATAACGACAACATATCAGATGTTTAAACTGAGAAATTGTATTGTTTTGTGAAAAATATATGCTCATTTTGAAATTGATGTCAGCAACACGTTTCAAAAAAGTTGGGACAGGGGCATGTTTACCACTGTCTTGCATCACTTCTACTTTTAACAATACTCTGTAAATGTTTGGGAACTGAGGAGCTCAGTTGCTGTAATTTTGAAAGAGAAATGTTGTCCATTCTTGCCTGATATACAATTTCTTTTGATCAACAGTTCAGGGTCTCCTTTGTCATATTTTGTGCTTCATAATGCTCCAAATGTTTTAAATGGGAGACAGGTCTAGACTGCAGGCAGGCCAGTTTAGCACCCGGACTCTTTTACTACAGAGCCATGCAGTTTTAATATGTGCAGAAAGCAGTTTGGCATTGTCTTGCTAAAAGAAGGACGGCCTTCCCTGAAAAAGATTTTGTCTGGATGGCAGCATATTGCTCTGAAACGTGTTTATATCATTCAGCATTAATGATGCCTTCCCAGATGTACAAGCTACCCATGTCATGTGCACTACTGCACCCTCACTGACTTTTGAACTGTGCACTGAACAAGCCGGACGGTCCCTCTGCTCTTCAGCCTAGAGGATGTGGTGTCCATGATTTCTAAAAAGAATTTCTACTTTTGATTCATCAGACCTCGGGACAATTTTCCACTTCACCTCAGTCTATCATAAAAGAGCTCGGGGGCTGTTTCTGGATATTGTTTATATCTGGTTTTAACTTCCATTTGTGGATGCAGTAATTAACTATTTTCATAGACGATGGTTTTCTGAAGTGTTCCTGAGCCCATACAGTGATTTCCACTACAGACACGTGTCTGCTTTTAATACAGTGTCACCTGAGGGCCTGAAAATCACAGGCATCCAATGTCAGTTTTCAGCCTTGTCTCTTGCGTACAGAGATTTCTCCAGATTCTCTGGATTTTTTAATGATATTATGTACCATAGATGATGTGATCCCCAAATTCTCTCTCTCTCTCTCTCTCTCTCTCATTATCTCTAGCCGCTTTATCCTGTTCTACAGGGTTGCAGGCAAGCTGGAGCCTATCCCAGCTGACTACGGGCAAAAGGCGGGGTACACCCTGGACAAGTCGCCAGGTCATCACAGGGCTGACACATAGACACAGACAACCATTCACACTCACATTCACACCTACGGTCAATTTAGAGTCACCAGTTAACCTAACCTGCATGTCTTTGGACTGTGGGGGAAACCGGAGCACCCGGAGGAAACCCACGCGGACAACATGCAAACTCCACACAGAAAGGCCCTCGCCGGCCATGGGGCTCGAACCCAGACCTTCTTGCTGTGAGGCGACAGCACTAACCACTACACCACCGTGCCGCCTGATCCCCAAATCCTTTGCAATTTAATATTGAGGAATGTTATTCTTAAATTGGTGCACTGTTTGCCCACGCAGTCTTTCACCGAGCAGTGAACCCTTCCCCATCTTTACTTCTGAGAGACTCTGTCTCTCTGGGATGCTCTTTTTTATTCCCAATCATGTTACTGACCTGTTGCCAATTAACCAAATTAGTTTTTTTTTTTAGCATTACACAACTTTTTCAGTCTTTTGTTACCGCTGTCTCAACTTTTCTGAAACATGTTGCTGACATAAAATTCAAAATGAGCATATATATTTTCAAAAAACAATAACATTTCTCAGTTTAAACATTTGATATGTTTTCGTTGTACTATTTTCAATGAAATATAGGGTTTCCATAATTTATAAATCATCACATTCTGTTTATATTTACAGTTTACACAGTGTTCCAACTTTTTTGGAATTGTAGTTGTACATACATACATACATACATACATACATACATACATACATACATGTGTTTTTTTTAAATAAAAGCAAATAGTGAAAAATTCATGCCAGTGTCTAATGGGATATTATTATGAAATATTTATATTTATGAGATATTTTCAATAATAGATTACATTATATGTGTTGGCCGAGAAACATGCTTCACATGGTGAGGATTTGCCATTTTACATATAGATATAAGAACTACAGTTTTTCCTAACTTGTGTGTTCTTTTTTCATGTATCTCAAATCGTGTATATGACAAAAGTTACAGCATTTAAAACCCAAATATTTGTGTCATTTTGCCTGTTTCTAGAACTCATTAACAGCAACATCTGAGGGTTTTTCCCAGGCTGCCACACATATTTTAATAGTTACAATTAGAGAGTCTGGCAGGCTCGTCTAAATCTGAGAGGCACAAAGTGTTCGGAGAAATGTTTCTTTTAAACTCAGTTAAATCTGTGAACAACCCTTGAGGACCTCCACAAATCACATAAGTCATTGATTAGCTGCTGCCATGGTGTGATGCTGATGAGCTCAACGCATTAGTGCTTCTTTTATTTATTTAAAAAAATTTTTAATAATGGCCTAATCAAATAACTGAAAGGTCATGAATTAAACATGGGTCACAACGTAATCAGTGTCAGAGCAATGAAGCCAGACAACTTGATTTCAAGGTTTTATTAGCACCCTGATCCTGGTATTTCCCTGCATACTCTTTATAGTTGATTGACACAATGACTGTTCAAAATCTTATGTCTTATATATTATTCCAAGTAATTACACAGTAGTAAAATATGAGTCTAATATGCATGTAAGGAAATCCTGATAAAAAAAAATGTAATTTAATTTACAGTAAAAATGTGTCAGATTTTATTTTTCATCATAAGAATTAAAAAATGACCAAATACTGTATGATAGCCCTGTGATGATCTGGTGACTTGTCCAGGATGTACCCCGCCTCTCGCCCATGGATAGGCTCCAGCTTGCCCACGACCCTGCACAGGATAAGCGGTTACGGATAATGGATGAACGGATGAATGTCTTGCATTTTCCTTCATGATATAAATACTCTAATAACTTGTCTGCTCACCCTTATAACTGGCTCCTGGCCTTTTCTTTTCTTTTAAACAGTGGACTATTTTTGTGGATTAATTTCCCCTTTTATTCTATACAAAAATCATGGTCAATAGAAACATTTCCATTCAACTGAAACAGTGTAAAATTTTCAGTTTTAATTTTAATTTCAACATACCATCCCAACTTTTACAGATTTGGGGTTTTAAATACAAACAGGAAGTGATCATTTGCAAATCATGGAAACACTGTATTTCATTGAAAACAGTACAAAGAGAACATATCAAATGTTGAAACTGAGAAATTTTATTGTTTTTTGAAAAATTTGAATCAGTAAAATGTTTCAGAAAAGTTGGGACGGGGCACGTTTACCATTGTGTTGCATCACCTCTACTTTTTGAGCATCCATCCATCCATCCATCCATCCATCCATCCATTATCTGTAACCACTTATCTTGTGCAGGGTCGTGGGTAAACTGGATCCTATCTCAGCTGACTATGGGCAAGTGGCGGGGTACACCCTGGACAAGTCACCAGGTAATTTCAGGGCTGACACAGAGACACAAACAACCATTCACACTCACATTCACACCTACGATCAATTTAGAGTCACCAGTTAACCTAACCTGCATGTCTTTGGACTGTGGGGGAAACTGGAGCAGCCAGAGGAAACCCACACGGACGCGGGGAAAACATGCAAACTCCGCACAGAAAGGCCCTCGTCGGCCACTGGGCTTGAACCCGGACCTTCTTGCTGTGAGGCGACAGCGCTAACCACTACACCACCATGCCGCCCCACTTTTTGAGCATTTATTCACAATTTCATATCTCATCTCATCTCATCTCTAGCCGCTTTATCCTGTTCTACAGGGTCACAGGCAAGCTGGCGCCTATCCCAGCTGACTACGGGCGAAAGGCGGGGTACACCCTGGACAAGTCGCAGGTCATCACAGGGCTGACACATAGACACAGACAACCATTCACACTCACATTCACACCTACGGTCAATTTAGAGTCACCAGTTAACCTAACCTGCATGTCTTTGGACTGTGGGGGAAACCGGAGCACCCGGAGGAAACCCACGCGGACACGGGGAGAACATGCAAACTCCGCACAGAAAGACCCTCGCCGGCCATGGGGCTCGAACCCGGACCTTCTTGCTGTGAGGCGACAGCGCTAACCACTACACCACCGTGCCGCCCCAATTTCATATTGTTGTCTTATTTACATAAATCAGTACTTGTTTATTCGAATATTACTTAAATACATCATGCAATTATTGTGAATTCTCACTGCAATACTGTAGCATCAATAGACTGCTTTGTAGCATCAGTAGTGGAGCAGAACAAGCTAATTTCTTATTTCTTTCTTGCAGGTGATTTCAGTTGAGGCGGCACGATGGTGTAGTGGTTAGTGCTGTCACCTCACAGCAAGAAGGTCCGGGTTCGATCCCCGTGGCCGGCGAGGGCCTTTCTGTGCGGAGTTTGCATGTTCTCCCCGTGTCCGCGTGGGTTTCCTCCGGGTGCTCCGGTTTCCCCCACAGTCCAAAGACATGCAGGTTAGGTTAACTGGTGACTCTAAATTGACCGTAGGTGTGAATGTGAGGGTGAATGGTTGTCTGTGTCTATGTGTCAGCCCTGTGATGACCTGGCGACTTGTCCAGGGTGTACCCCGCCTTTCACCCGTAGTCAGCTGGGATAGGCTCCAGCTTGCCTCCGACCCTGTAGAACAGGATAAAGCAGCTAGAGATAATAAGATGAATGAGATGAGATTTCAGTTGAAAAAAAAAAAAACCTCTTTTAAAAATGATCTTAAGGCATGTTAACATCAGATCAATGGTTAAATTCTGTTAACACTTTCATTACGGCTGTTTTTTGGAAAATATCAATAACAGTGGAAGTAGATCATCTCTGGAGCACTCAAAACCATCCAACCATTATCTATACCACTTATCTGTCAGGGTCATGGGGGAAACTGGAGCTGACTCATCCCAGCTGACTTCATGTGAAAGGCGGGTTCACCCTGGGCAGGTTGCCAATCTATCACAGGGCTAACACAGAGACAAACAGCCATTCACACTCACACCTATGGGCAATTTAGAGTCGTCAGTTGACCTAATCCACATTGGAAAGAAACCAACACAGCCACAAGGAGAACATGTCAACTCCGCACAGAAAGGCCCCAGTCAGTCACGAGGATCAAACCCACCTCTTCTTACTGTGAGGTGACAGTAATAATCACTGCACCACTCCATCACCACTATCCTGATTTCTGCTGCTCTCTAGACTATTTTCTTTTTTCAGTGCTATACAACATCTTTATAACTCTTCTATCCAAAATCCTAAATAAAACAGTAATAATAACAAAAGAACTTCAATAAACACCTTAGTGTTATAATTGAAGAGAGTTTTTTCAATCGCTGAAATCAGCTCCATTATGTAAGTCTTAAACTGTACAAATCGTGTACATTTCAAGAATATTGCTGCTGTACACTGTAAATAAAAAAGGGCTTAGACATGTCTTATTTAAATAACCCTAAATGTAACACTTAAAAGATATCTTGGGTATTTAAAAATTCTTGGAAGACATGTCTAGGGTATTTAGCAATGCCTGGAAGACATGTCTTGTGTCTACTGATAGACGCCAGTGTCGTCATAATAGACACGTGTTTTCTTGCATCCCCATATACAGTGGATATAAAAAGTGTCCACACCCTGTTAAAATGATAGGATTTTCTGATGTAAAAAAAAAAAAGATGCCATGATAAATATTTTCAAAACTTTTCCCACCTTTAATGTGACCTATAACCTGTACAATTCAATTGAAAAACAAACAAATCTGTTCGGGGTAAAAACATAAAAAATACAAAATGTATAATAAACTGGTTGCATAAGTGTGCACATCCCTAAAGTGCCATTCCACCATTGGATGTATTCTTTGGCATAAAATACAATATATTTTGACAACATATATAAATGGTATCACTAGATAGAGAAATCTTTTAGCTTCAAAATGATATATCAAACATAATTTTTTGACAATGACAAGTATATTAATTTTGCGACCAAAGTCACCTACCCTTTTAATTTCCGCGCGTGATGTCATCGGCAGGTTCCCCTTCTTGTGTACCACGTGACGTGTGACGTGGCACATATTATCAGCAATGACGGATAGAACGCGATAAAAATAATACCAATAAATCTAGCTAATACCAATAAATCTAGCTAACTGAAAGATTAACTCAAAATTTTTCGCAATTTTTTTGGCCCCCATATACGAGGAGAAATGACTCTCTCACTTTGGGGGTTTCCTGGTCTAAAAATAGACCGACACGTGGTACACAAGAAGGGGAACCTGCCGATGACATCACGTTTCACTACCGCGCGGAAATTAAAAGGGTAGGTGACTTTGGTCGCAAAATTAATATACTTGTCGTTGTCAAAAAATTATGTTTGATATATCATTTTGAAGCTAAAAGATTTCTTTGTCTAGTCATGTTGTCATAAAATATACTGTATTCTTTGGCATAAAATACATCCAATGGTGGAATGGCACTTTAAACTAATACTTTGTTGAAGCACCTTTTGATTTAATTACAGCTTTCAGTCTTTTTGGGTACAAACCTGCCATCAATTAAAATGACTCTGATTAACCCCAAATAAAGTTCAGACATTTACTCAGTTGCATCCTCTAGCAAAAGCCAGGGTTCACAGAGAACTTACAAAGCGTCAAAGGGATTTCATTGTTGAAAGGTATCAGTCAGGAGAAGGGTACAAAAACATTTCCACGGCATTAGATATACCATGGAGCACAGTGAGCACCGTCATCAAGAAGTGGAGAAAATATGGGACAACAGTGACATTACCAAGAACTGGACGTCCCTCCAAAGTTGATGAAAAGACAAGATGAAAACTGGTCAGGGAGGCTGCCAAGAGGCCTACAGCAACACTGAAGGAGCTGCAGGGATTTCTGGCAAGTATTGTTTGTGTACGACATGTGACAACAATCTCCTGTATTCTCCATATGTCTGGACTATGAGGTAGGGTCAAAGAAAAACATCCAGGCCCGCCTAAATTTTGAAAAAATAAAAATAAAAATACATCAACTCTCCCAAAAGCATGTGGGAAAATATGTTATGGTCTGATAAAACCAAGGTTGAACTTTTTGGCCACAATTCCAAAAGGTATGTTTGGTGCAAAAACAACACTGCGCATCACCAAAAGAACACCATACCCACGGTGAAGCATGGTGGTGGCAGCATCATGTTTTGGGGTTGTTTTTCTTCAGCTAGAACAGGGGCTTTAGTCAAGGTGGAGGGAATTATGAACAGTTCTAAATACCAGCCAGTTTTGGCCCAAAACCTTCAGGTGTCTGCTAGAAAGTTGAAGATGAAGAGGAATTTCATCTTTCAGCACGACAATGACCCCAAAAAAGTTTTGGAACGGCCCAGCCAGAGCCCAGACCTAAATCTAACTGAAAATCTATGGGGTGACCTGAAGAGGGCTGTGCACAAGAGACGCCCTCGCAATCTGACAGATTTGGAGCGCTTTTGTAAGGAAGAGTGGGCAAATATCGCCAAGTCTAGATGTGGCAGGCTGATAGACTCCTATCCAAAAAGACTGAATGCTGTAAGTAAATCAAAAGGTGCTTCAACAAAGTATTAGTTTAAGGGGGTGCACACTTATGCAACCAGCTTATTATACGTTTTTTTATTTTTTATGTTTTTCCCCCGAACAGATTTGTTTGTTTTTCACTTGAATTGTACAGGTTATAGTAGGTCACATTAAAGGTGGGAAAAGTTTTGAAATTATTTATCATGGTCTCATTTTTTTTACATCAGAAAAACCGATCATTTTAACGGGGTGTGGACACTTTTTATATCCACTGTACACCCATGTCTTCCTAGAAGACACTGAAGTATTATATTTAAACACCCCGGTGTTTCATGTAAATACCCTAGACGTGTCTTATTTTTTACAGTGTATATTTTATTCAAAAACAATGACTGAATGTCAAGATTTTTTTTAATATACATTGGAAGGATTCTCATTCTGTGGGGGAAACCGGAGCACCCGGAGGAAACCCACACGGACAACATGCAAACTCCACACAGAAAGGCCCTCGCCAGCCACGGGGCTCGAACCCGGACCTTCTTGCTGTGAGGCGTGCTAACCACTACACCACCTTGCCGCCCTTGGAAGGATTCAAGAATCCAAATCAAAATTCATATGACATGCGAGTTATAGTAAAGAGTCCGAATTTTTAAAATACTTTATGCATGAAAGGATTCATTTTGGCTTGGCCCGAGCAATGTCTTTAGCTCTGAGACTTGCTCAGTGTTATAGCTTATAAACAAGGTTCAGGACAATCATTTTGTTGTATGTGCCTTTAAAACGTGTAAATTGAAGAAATTAGACCTTTATGATTAAATTTATCGACTTACTCTTTAAAATCAGTCCTGTCCGGGTGTAAAGCTGTCTCACTGGACAGGTTTCCACTCTTTACACCTTTTGCGATTAGAGTATTCTGCGAATCACAAAATTCTTTCATGACCATACAGTATAACTCGACATAAACCTGGAGTTAACTACTATTCTTTAGTGAGCAAAATTTTAAGACATTTTAAGACATGAAGTCCAGCACTTGCCTGCAAATTCCCTTCTGTCCTATGAATGAACCTGCCTGTTGTTTAATCTGATCTCTTAGCTACTGCACTCCGTGCTCTCTGGGTGTGACTGTATACTTGACAACCACTGACACTAAATTACATTACAAGGCAAATTAAAAGAGAAGAGGAAAGAAGATGTTCATATATTTTGCTTAATGATTCAAAACTAGACGTCAGGTGTTGAGAACATGATAAACAGCTTAGTGTTAAGGCAGATATCTTCGCCACACTCACTTCTCATTACTGATGATTCCCCTGACGTATACCAGTACCGTCCTCATTACTGAGGGTTTTCATTTCATTACAGTGTCTGTCTGTTTCACACTCATACAGTTAAAAAAAATAAGCAGTAATAGTCTCTTTAGGGAAATTAAACTTATTCCATTTTGTATTTTTACTTCATGAAAATGACACTGCTATTGTTCCACTAGGGAAGTGATGTCCTGTACTTCCCCTGATGGGGATCTTTCAACCGTATTTATTGCTTCTTGCTGGTTTGAGATGTAAGTACTGCTATAATGTAATATCCTTAATTGAGGGTGTGTCAGAGAGCGTGCCCTTGATGAGAGATTGCCCTAACTTTGACTCTTTGCTCGGATCATTTGATTGGTCACTTGATGAAAATCACATGTAAAATGAATCAGTTAAGAAATTAATCCAAATAAAGGAGTAAATCATTTCTGACAAATTGCAAAGTGTGACTTATTGAAATTCTTCCTATTTCCATGCCGAGACGAGCCTCGTTATCCAGATTACAAATAAGATACAGTATAAACGTATTAACATAATTATATTGGTAGACACAAAAGTTAAAGGAAACTACACACTGAAACACATTAAATCCTGTCGGGACCCACGATTTTCATAATTTTGTTTCTGTACACCACCACAGTAGACTGACAATTTACAACCCCGATTCCAAAAAAGTTGGGACAAAGTACAAATTGTAAATAAAAACGGAATGCAATAATTTACAAATCTCAAAAACTGATATTGTATTCACAATAGAACATAGACAACATATCAAATGTCGAAAGTGAGGCATTTTGAAATTTCTTGACAGCAACACATCTCAAAAAAGTTGGGACAGGGGCAATAAGAGGCTGGAAAAGTTAAAGGTACAAAAAAGGAACAGCTGGAAGACCAAATTGCAACTCATTAGGTCAATTGGCAATAGGTCATTAACATGACTGGGTATAAAAAGAGCATCTTGGAGTGGCAGCGGCTCTCAGAAGTAAAGATGGGAAGAGGATCACCAATCCCCCTAATTCTGCGCCGACAAATAGTGGAGCAATATCAGAAAGGAGTTCGACAGTGTAAAATTGCAAAGAGTTTGAACATATCATCATCTACAGTGCATAATATCATCAAAAGATTCAGAGAATCTGGAAGAATCTCTGCGCGTAAGGGTCAAGGCCGGAAAACCATACTGGGTGCCCGTGATCTTCGGGTCCTTAGACGGCACTGCATCACATACAGTACAGGCATGCTTCTGTATTGGAAATCACAAAATGGGCTCAGGAATATTTCCAGAGAACATTATCTGTGAACACAATTCACCGTGCCATCCGCCGTTGCCAACTAAAACTCTATAGTTCAAAGAAGAAGCTGTATCTAAACATGATCCAGAAGCGCAGACGTCTTCTCTGGGCCAAGGCTCATTTAAAATGGACTGTGGCAAAGTGGAAAACTGTTCTGTGGTCAGACGAATCAAAATTTGAAGTTCTTTATGGAAATCAGGGACGCCGTGTCATTCGGACTAAAGAGGAGAAGGACGACCCAAGTTGTTATCAGCGCTCAGTTCAGAAGCCTGCATCTCTGATGGTATGGGGTTGCATTAGTGCGTGTGGCATGGGCAGCTTACACATCTGGAAAGACACCATCAATGCTGAAAGGTATATCCAGGTTCTAGAGCAACATATGCTCCCATCCAGATGACGTCTCTTTCAGGGAAGACCTTGCATTTTCCAACATGACAATGCCAAACCACATACTGCATCAATTACAGCATCATGGCTGCGTAGAAGAAGGGTCCGGGTACTGAACTGGCCAGCCTGCAGTCCAGATCTTTCACCCATAGAAAACATTTGGCGCATCATAAAACGGAAGATACGACAAAAAAGACCTAAGACAGTTGAGCAACTAGAATCCTACATTAGACAAGAATGGGTTAACATTCCTATCCCTAAACTTGAGCAACTTGTCTCCTCAGTCCCCAGACGTTTACAGACTGTTGTAAAGAGAAAAGGGGATGTCTCACAGTGGTAAACATGGCCTTGTCCCAACTTTTTTGAGATGTGTTGTTGTCATGAAATTTAAAATCACCTAATTTTTCTCTTTAAATGATACATTTTCTCAGTTTAAACAGTTGATATGTCATCTATGTTCTGTTCTGAATAAAATATGGAATTTTGAAACTTCCACATCATTGCATTCCGTTTTTATTTACAATTTGTACTTTTTCCCAACTTTTTTGGAATCGGGGTTGTATTTCAAGCGGTTTAACAAAAATATTGCATTACCCTTTTAGGAATTACAACCTTTTATTTTTGTTTTTATTTATTTTTTTACATAGACCCTCTATATTCACAGGCTCAAATTTAATTGCACATTTCACTGCCATTTTCATGGCCAGTTATGGTTCTTTCCTCATTACTTCATGACAAATTGAAGAAATAAAAGGTTTGGAGTTGATTCCAAGTATTTAATTTACATTTGGCAGCTCTCAATATACAGTCCAAAAAAGTGCTGATGGAACTGGGTCACTGGTATTTATTGATGGTGTGACTGCTGATAGAAGCAGCAGGATGAATTCTGAAGTGTACAGAGCTCTACTTTCTGCTCACATTCACTTAAATGGTGCAAAACGTATAGGATGTGGCTTCACAGTACAGATGGAAAATAACCCAAAACATTCCATGAAAGCAAGTTTGCATGTTCTCCCTGTGTCCACGTGGGTTTCCTCCGGGTGCTCCGGTTTCCCCCACAGTCCAAAGACATGCAGGTTAGGTTAACTGGTGACTCTAAATTGACCGTAGGTGTGAATGTGAGTGTGAATGGTTGTCTGTGTCTATGTGTCAGCCCTGCGATGACCTGGCGACTTGTCCAGGGTGTACCCCGCCTCTCACCCATACGACCCTGCACAGGATAAGCGGTTACAGATAACGGATGGATGGATACCATGAAAGCAAACTGAGGGTTCTTAAGGCAAAGAAATGGAATGTTCCTAAATGGCCAAGTCAGTCACCTGACCTCAACCCAACTGAGCATGATTTTCATTTACTGATGAGAAAACTGAAGGCAAAAAGACCCACAAACAAGCAGCAAATGAAGGCAGCTGCAGTAAGTACCTGGTAAAGCATCTTAAGGGAGGAAACTCAGTATTTGGTGATGCACATGAGTTCCAAACTTGAGCCAGTTATTCACTGCAAAGGATTTGCATCCAAGTGTTAAACACAATCCTTATTTTTATAATAATATTCGATTGTCCAGTTACTTTTGAGTCTGTGAACATGGAAGGACTATGTAAAAAGGCTATACACAGTGAATGCATTATTTTGGTTAAAAACTCTTTGAATGAAACCACAAGCACATCTTGATGGCTTCATTTCAAATCAAATGGTGGTGTACAGAGGCAAAATTATGAAATTTGTTTCACTAGCCAGATACTTATCCATCCATCCACCCATTATCCATAACCGCTTACCCTGTGCAGGGTCATGGGTAAGCTGGAGCCTATCCCAGCTGACTATGGGTGAGAGGCGGGGTACACCCTGGACAAGTCGCCAGGTCATCGCAGGGCTGATACATAGACACAGACAACCATTCACATTCAAGGTCAATTTAGAGTCACCAGTTAACCTAACCTGCATGTCTTTGGACTGTGGGGGAAACTGGAGCACCCAGAGGAAACCCACGCAGACATGGGGAGAACATGCAAATTCAACGCAGAAAGGCCCTCATCGGTCACTGGGCTTGAACCTAGAACCTTCTCGCTCTGAGGTGACAGTGCTAACCACTACACCACTGTGCTGCCCCAGATACTTATGGACCTGACTGAATGTTTATATTGAAATATTTGTGATATGTTCAGTGGTTCTGTTGCTGATTTGCTGGCTGGAGCTGCGGACATCACTAGTGAAGGTGTTTAATGCAAAACCAACAACAACGGCAACAACAACAAAATACTGATCTCAAACATAAGAAATAACAGCCAGATTTTGCTGTTATCTCCTAAAAACAAACAAAACATTAACAAAAAAAGAGCTTCTTTTTTTACTCATCATTTCCCAGCAACTTTCAAAGTCATATTAATGAGAAATCCAATGTAGACAGCTCAACAAGTCAAACTTAGCTCGGTTTCTTGGCAATCTATGAGCCGACATGCATGATGGCATCGATGGTGGTATTACCATGAAAGCTGAAGCTTTGGAACCTGATCTAATTAAGGAGAGTGTGCAGATGAGACAGTGAGACTGAGAAAACTAAAGCACTGTTGCATTGCTCTCTGGAGGTAGAGATGAAACAAAGATTAAATCCCACTTGTGCTGCTATCAACTTCAGAAGCGACCGTCAGAACATGGTGCTAGAATATAACACAGTACAATTTACCTAACAGGTCTTAACCTTTACTTACAAGCAAAATTAACATCTACACACTCTACATCAATTTCTTTTTGTGATTTATGCCAAAATGAGCTAATAGATTTCTTCTCTTATATAAAATACAGTGATCTGTTGCTGCACAATTATTGAAAAATCAGCAAGCATTTAGAACTTTTTTTAACCCATCCTGCAACTGATTCAAAAAATGAACAAAGTTTATAAAAATGTTGTATAGCTAAAAACAGTTGTAGTTTTGAAGCAAGAACTGTCCCCCCCCCCTTATAGTCTCATTCATCTGTAGCCGCTTTATCCTGTTCTACAGGGTCACAGGCAAGCTGGCGCCTATCCCAGCTGACTATGGGCGAAAGGCGGGGTACACCCTGGACAAGTCGCCAGGTCATCACAGGGCTGACACATAGACACAGACAACCATTCACACTCACATTCACACCTACGGTCAATTTAGAGTCACCAGTTAACCTAACCTGCATGTCTTTGGACTGTGGGGGAAACCGGAGCACCCGGAGGAAACCCACGCGGACACGGGGAGAACATGCAAACTCCACACAGAAAGGCCCTCGCCGGCCACGGGGCTCGAACCCGGACCTTCTTGCTGTGAGGCGACAGCGCTAACCACTACACCACCGTGCCGCCCCCCTTATAGTTTAGCACCAAATCATGAGAGCATCAAACTCAAGTAGGGGGCAGATCAAAATTTAAAGGCAGAACTGTACTTCTATAAGTAATTCAAATGATACTTCTACTGTGATTTATATCGACATCTTTTTAATGTAAGACTGTTTATTTATTTAAAGGTATTAACCAAACAATGGCATTGGAAACATTCAGACATAGTTTCCTAAAATGTAGCCATACACTTCCTTGCCTTATTAGCCTGTACAAAACTAAAGAAACAAAATTCAGACACCAGAAAGGTCGACTACATTTAGGGTAATGCTGGGATCAGACGACAAAATATTTTTATCTTTCCAGATGGTCACCATGCCAGATAAGGCGATCATAGTGACGTAAGTTCTTGCCATGTCTTGATCGGGAAACTGGCAACACTACAAGGTTGACCCCAACCAAACAAACATCGCTCATGTCCTTGTGTGTCGTTGGGAGAAGGGTCAAGAAATGGTCAATCATAGCTATAGAAGGAATGTCAAGGAACATGTTATAGGAGTTGTCAAACAAGCTGAGAAAATGCAAAAAAAAAAAACCTGACATGCTAGAATTTTCCTTGGGGTGTTGTGGGGCGTCCTAGATGCCACATTGCTGTTCTTCGATTATGTCAAGACCTGTTTGTTGTTCCTGATATTCATATTCTGGCCTGATGTTGGAAATTTGTTGACAAAATTCTGTCAAAATCGTGCTGAATTTGTGTACTCTGGTCCTGGGAGAAGAGGAAAATTTTGAGAACCTTAAACATTCTTTAGTTGTAGGCAACATGGTGGTGCAGTGGTGAGCCCTGTCACCTCACAGCGAGAAGGTTCTGGGGTTGAACCTCACGGCTGACGGGGCCTTTCTGTGTGGAGTTTGCATGTTCTCCCTGTGTCCGTGTGGGTTTCCTCCCACACTTCAAAAACGGTAAAAACACCCAGCCATTGGGGTTGCACAAGCCAGTGCATACTTAGTGCCACTCCCAAGCCTGAATAGACTGGAGAGGGTTGTGTCAGGAAGAGCATCTGGTGTAAAACCTATCCATCCATTATCCGTAAACGCTTGTCCTGTGCAGGGTCGCAGGCAAACTGGAGCCTATCCCAGCTGACTATGGGTGAGAAGTGGGGTACACCCTGGACAAGTCGCCAGATCATCACAGGGCTGACACACAGAGACAAACAACCATTCACACTCACACCTACGGTCAATTTAGAGTCACCAGTTAACCTAACCTGCATGTCTTTGGACTGTGGGGGAAACCGGAGCACCTGGAGGAAACCCGTGTAGACACGGGGAGAACATGCAAACTCCACACAGAAAGGCCCTCGCTGGCTGCTGGGCTCGAACCCAGGACCTTCTTGCTGGCAGGTGACAGTGCTAACCACGACACCACTATAAGTGCCGCCCACTTATAGCTCCTTCATCCATCCATCCATTATCTGTAGCTGCTTATCCTGTCTTACAGGGTCGCAGGCAAGCTGGAGCCTATCCCAGCTGACTGGACAAGTCGTCAGTTCATCGCACTCGTATTCATAGCTACGGTCAGTCGAGAGACACCAATTAGCCTAACCTGCATGCTTTTGGACTCCACAAGGAGAACATGCAAACTCCACACAGAAAGGCCCTCGCCAGCCGCTGGGCTCGAACCCAGGACCTTCTTGCTGTCAGGCGACAGTGCTAACCACGACACCACTATAAGTGCTGCCCACTTATGGCTCCTTCATCCATCCATCCATTATCCGTAGCTGCTTATCCTGTCCTACAGGGTCGCAGGCAAGCTGGAGCCTATCCCAGCTGACTACGGGCGAAAGGCGGGGTACACCCTGGACAAGTCGCCAGGTCATCACAGGGCTGACACATAGACACAGACAACCTTTCACATTCACACCTACGGTCAATTTAGAGTCACCAGTTAACCTAACCTGCATGTCTTTGGACTGTGGGGGAAACCGGAGCACCCGGAAGAAACCCACGCGGACACGGGAAGAACATGCAAACTCCACGCAGTCCACAGGGCTCGAACCTGGACCTTCTTTCTGTCAGGCGACAGTGATAACCACGACACCACTATAAGTGCCACCCACTTATAGCTCCTGTTCACTGGGGCAGGTGAAGAGAACCTCGTCCTGTAGAAACCAGTTCTTTGGTTTTACTTGTAGAGAGAAAGACAAATCTTGTGCAAAAATGTGTTATGGATCAGGAGTCTCATCTCGTCTCATTATCCTGTTCAGGGTCGCAGGCAAGCTGGAGCCTATCCCAGCTGACTACGGGCGAAAGGCGGGGTACACCCTGGACAAGTCGCCAGGTCATCACAGGGCCGACACATAGACACAGACAACCATTCACACTCACATTCACACCTACGGTCAATTTAGAGTCACCAGTTAACCTAACCTGCATGTCTTTGGACTGTGGGGGAAACCGGAGCACCCGGAGGAAACCCACGCGGACACGGAGAGAACATGCAAACTCCGCACAGTCCACTGGGCTTGAACCCAGGACCTTCTTGCTGTCAGGCGACAGTGCCGCCCACTTATAGCTGCTAAAGATCAGGTGAAGAGAACCTCGTCCTGTAGAAACAGTTCTTTGGTTTTACTTGTAGAGAGAAAGACGAATCGTGTGCAAAAATGTGTTATGGATCAGGAGTCTAGTTACGATGTGCTTGTGTAATAGAGTATAGATTACTTAAGAGCCACATCCTGTTTGGTTTCCTGGACTTTTTAGTTTGCGCGAGAGAGAGAGGAACTGTGTGCGCAGTGCAGCCGGTTTATCGCACTGCTGAGATCAGCGAGCAGTGAAAGCAGAGTTCTTCTTCTTCTTCTCCTCTTGTACCGAGCGCTTCTTCTGGATTGGCGGACCGATCTGGTTTGTTCGTGCGTCTTGCGCTGCGCTGTGACATTGGCGCGGCCGCCGCTGAGCAGAGCAGGCTGGCGGGCTGCTGCTCGGGCTCCATGGAGGAGAAAGCCAGGGGCGACAGCGCTGAGGAACACGACCCGACCTCCGCATCCCACCAGCGGAGGATGTGGAAGAATTTCCAGGACAGGACCAAGCCGTTTCTGAGCCCGAAACTGGGTTCGGAAAGACGCAGCGCGGACGGTAAGAAAGAGAGCGGCTTGTGGATGTTCAAGCGCAAAAAGAAACCGGTTCTGGACCGCATCTTCTCATCGTCTCAGCCGAACCTGAGCAGCTCGACTCCGGCGTCTCTCCACAGCGACAAAGCGGTACCGAGCTGCACCGAAGGACCCACCAAGTCCCGGCTCGCTGCTGTGCAGAGAGACCCCGCAGCGGCGCGCGTTTACCCGCAGGACGTGTCGGTGTCGGCCCACGGCAGCCCGCGGCTCACTGCGCATCATTTCAGCGCGTCTCAGCCCAAAAGCTCGTCCCTGGGCTCGGCGTGCTTCGAGACGCTCGTGCTGGACTCGGCAGCCACTTCCGGTCAGGACGAGATGACAGATTCGGTAAGGTTCGATTCCCAAACCCAAGTTTCCTGTCCAGTCCAGAAGTTATTCTCAGTATCACCACACATCATTCATCCTGGACTTTCTCCTCACAGCCCTATAGAGCTCACACATTATTTATACAGGAGGTGCTGAGTTCAAGGCTTTGACCTGAATTGAGGAAGAGATAGAGTAGGATCGGGCGGCATGGTGGTGTCGTGGTTTAGAACTGTCACCTCACAGAATAGAATAGAATAGAATGCCTTTATTGTCACTATACACATGTACAATGAGATTAAAGCATCTCCAATAACAGTGCAAACAGGGTGGAGGAAGGGGGGAGAAAATAAAATAAAAGGGCGGTGTAAGGTGCACAGTCTGAGGTGTACGTGTTGTGTTACACATTATGGAGTGAGGTCTCATCTCATCTCATTATCTGTAGCCGCTTTATCTTTCTACAGGGTCGCAGGCAAGCTGGAGCCTATCCCAGCTGACTACGGGCGAAAGGCGGGGTACACCCTGGACAAGTCGCCAGGTCATCACAGGGCCGACACATAGACACAGACAACCATTCACACTCACATTCACACCTACGGTCAATTTAGAGTCACCAGTTAACCTAACCTGCATGTCTTTGGACTGTGGGGGAAACCGGAGCACCCGGAGGAAACCCACGCGGACACGGGGAGAACATGCAAACTCCGCACAGAAAGGCCCTCGCCGGCCACGGGGCTCGAACCCGGACCTTCTTGCTGTGAGGCGACAGCGCTAACCACTATACCACCGTGCCGCCAGAGAGTCACATTATAAGATAAAATATTACACATTATGAAGTATTGCAAGGGAAGGGAAGGTGCACGGTCCTGAGGTGTATGTGCTGTGTGTAAGGTGCACAGTCCTGAGGTGCATGTGTTGTGTATAAGGTGCACAGTCCTGAGGTGCATGTGCTGTGTGTAAGGTGCACAGTCCTGAGGTGCATGTGCTGTGTGTAAGGTGCACAGTCCTGAGGTGCATGTGCTGTGTGTAAGGTGCACAGTCCTGAGGTGCATGTGCTGTGTGTAAGGTGCACAGTCCTGAGGTGCATGTGCTGTGTGTAAGGTGCACAGTCCTGAGGTGCATGTGCTGTGTGTAAGGTGCACAGTCCTGAGGTGCATGTGCTGTGTGTAAGGTGCACAGTCCTGAGGTGTATGTGCTGTGTGTAAGGTGCACAGTCCTGAGGTGCATGTGTTGCGTTTCACATTATGGAGTGTGGTATTGCACATTATAAAAGTATTGCATAGAGAATCATCTTATAAAGTACTGCACATTATAAATTAGTAAAATAGTAAAATAAATAGACTATAAAGTCAGAGCATATCCGAGTTCAGGACAGTTATGGCTTTTGGAAAGAAGCTGTTTTTTAATCGATTTGTCTTTGTCCTGATACACCTGTAGCGCCTCCCTGAGGGCAACAGGTCGAACAGATCAAAGCCAGGGTGGGAGCTGTCCTTGATAATATTCATAGCTCTGGCAAGGCAGCGGGAGGTGTAAATGTCCATCAAGAAGGTTCTAGGTTCGAGCGAGCCGGCGAGGGCCTTTCTGTGCATGTTCTGCCCGTGTCTGCATGGGTTTCCTTCACAGTCCAAAGACATGCAGGTTAGGTTAACTGGCAACTCTAAATTGACCGTAGGTGTGAATGTGAGTGTGAATGGTTGTGTCTCTGTGTGTCATCCCTGCGATGACCTGGCGACTTGTCCATAGTCAGCTGGGATAGGCTCCAGCTTGCCTGCAACCCTGTAGGACAAGATAAGGGCTTCAGATAATGGATGGATGGATATAGTAGGATCGGGCGACACGGTGGTGTCGTGATTTAGAACGGTCGCCTCACAGCAAGAAGGTCCGGGTTCGAGCGAGCCGGCGAGGGCCTTTCTGTGTGGAGTTTGCATGTTCTCCCCGTGTCTGTGTGGGTTTCCTCCGGGTGCTCCGGTTTCCCCCACAGTCCAAAGACATGCAGGTTAGGTTAACTGGTGACTCTAAATTGACCGTAGGTGTGAATGTGAGTGTGAATGGTTGTCTGTGTCTATGTGTCAGCCCTGTGATGACCTGGCGACTTGTCCAGGGTGTACCCCGCCTTTCACCCGTAGTCAGCTGGGATAGGCTCCAGCTTGCCTGCGACCCTGTAGGACAAGATAAGCAGCTTCAGATAATGGATGGATGGATGGATACGGTAGGATCAGTGTGTGGTGCTGATGTTGCACTCAAATCCAAACTGACAGATGCAGTAACGAAGGACATTTACTTGAGTACACTTTTTGAGTATCTGGACTTTACTTGATTTTTTTTTTTTTGGGAAACTACATTTGAAAAACAAATATCGTCCTTTTCACTCCACTACATTTCTATCAAAGTCCAAAGCAGCTTTGAAAGTGGATGTTTTCTCTTTTCTTTTCTAAAACGTGATAGGCTTTCTCAGTGTCAGCTGTGATAAAAAAAACTAACCAGTAATCACTAGGGTCACGTCACGTTCATAGACTGTATAAGATCAAGTTCAGTGATTTCTCAGCAGCATTATTTGAACTCAGTTGATGGTAGAATGGAAGGAGACGGTTCTTCTGAGGAATGCACATGAACCCATGTTTCAGTTTTCTGAAAGGATGAAAGATTCCATCCATCCATTATCTGTGGCCGCTTTATCGTGTCCTACAGGGTCGCAGGCAAGCTGGAGCCTATCCCAGCTGACTACGGGCGAGAGGCGGGGTACACCCTGGACAAGTCGCCAGGTCATCACAGGGCTGACACATAGACACAGACAACCATTCACACTCACATTCACACCTACGGTCAATTTAGAGCCACCAATTAGCCTAACCTGCATGTCTTTGGACTGTGGGGGAAACCGGAGCACCCGGAGGAAACCCACGCGGACACGGGGAGAACATGCAAACTCCGCACAGAAAGGCCCTCGCCGGCCACGGGGCTTGAACCCAGGACCTTCTTGCTGTGAGGCGACAGTGCTAACCACGACACCACCATGCCGCCCAGATTAAAGATTTGTTTCATTTTAAATATTTGATTTGTTTGCCTAAAACGAACCACATCACAGCCTATAAAAACTTGCCATCCGACCTGCAGAAGCATATTGAGGTATATAAATGTTTTATTCCAAGAGAAAGCTTGTAATGAAGTTGTCTGTGCTTTTAGAGCGAGCGATAACATTGCAATAGCTATGCAGTCTAGTTAGTCAAATGACTTTCTATGGATTTTCCTGCCAAGTTGCCGTAGCCTTGTCCACGGCTAACGTTAACACATAGATAGTTAACTTGGACACTGTTAGTTCTCATCTCATCTCATTATCTCTAGCCGCTTTATCCTTCTACAGGGTCGCAGGCAAGCTGGAGCCTATCCCAGCTGACTACGGGCGAAAGGCGGGGTACACCCTGGACAAGTCGCCAGGTCATCACAGGGCTGACACATAGACACAGACAACCATTCACACTCTCATTCACACCTACGGTCAATTTAGAGTCACCAGTTAACCTAACCTGCATGTCTTTGGACTGTGGGGGAAACCGGAGCACCCGGAGGAAACCCACGCGGACACGGGGAGAACATGCAAACTCCACACAGAAAGGCCCTCGCCGGCCCCGGGGCTTGAACCCAGGACCTTCTTGCTGTGAGGCGACAGCGCTAACCACTACACCACCGTGCCGCCCACACTGTTAGTTCGCATGTAAAAACAGAGTTATGCTAACATGAATAACGTTAACTTATCTGAAGCCCTTTCAGAAATACACTACCGTTCAAAAGTTTGGGGTCACCCAGACAATTTTGTGTTTTCCATGAAAAGTCACACTTTTATTTACCACCATAAGTTGTAAAATGAATAGAAAATATAGTCAAGACATTTTTCTGGCCATTTTGAGCATTTAATCGACCCCACAAATGTGATGCTCCAGAAACTCAATCTGCTCAAAGGAAGGTCAGTTTTATAGCTTCTCTAAAGAGCTCAACTGTTTTCAGCTGTGCTAACATGATTGTACAAGGGTTTTCTAATCATCCATTAGCCTTCTGAGGCAATGAGCAAACACATTGTACCATTAGAACACTGGAGTGAGAGTTGCTGGAAATGGGCCTCTATACACCTATGGAGATATTGCACCAAAGACCAGACATTTGCAGCTAGAATAGTCATTTACCACATTAGCAATGTATAGAGTGGATTTCTGATTAGTTTAAAGTGATCTTCATTGAAAAGAACAGTGCTTTTCTTTCAAAAATAAGGACATTTCAAAGTGACCCCAAACTTTTGAACGGTAGTGTATGTTTCTGCATAATCTTGCCAATTAAACAGAATGTAGAAATCTGTGTTTAAAGGTGTGCTACAGGTTCTGCAAGCGGCATGGTGGAGTAGTGGTTAGCACGGTCGCCTGACAGCAAGAAGGTTCTGGGTTCGAGCCCAGTGGCCAGCGGGGGCCTTTCTGTGTAGAGTTTGCATGTTCTCCCCGGGTGCTCCGGTTTCCCCCACAGTTCAAAGACATGCGGTTAGGTTAATAAGGGACGGCTTTGGGCTGAGGTGCCTTTGAGCGAGGCACCTAACTCCCAACTGCTCCCCGGGCGCTGTTAGCATGGCTGCCCACTGCTCTGGGTACGTGTGTGTTCACTGCTCCAGATGGGTTAAATGCAGAGAGGAATTTCACAAGCGTGTGATGAATAAAATTCTTCTTCTTCATCTTCAGTAAATCCAGTCAATTGCTTCAGAGGCATTGTAAGCGTTGTAGCAATAATACAACAATGTGTTGACAGAAAATGAAGTATTTTTAAAAGCAAGCACTTCAGTACTTTAACTTAAGTAAAAATTTGATTGGACAACTTTCACTTGTATCGGAGTAACATCTGACCAGTGGGATCTGGACTTTGACTTAAGGAATGAAGTTGGGTACTTTGTCCACCTCTGGACAGATGTGAGGGGAAAAACATGGCAAGAGTCCAGTGTGTTTAAAACACAACCTGTTCACCTTCATAGAAACTAATAATGTTGAATTGTGCACTGTATTACACAAACGCAACAAACAACTAAATTATAAAGTTATAAAGTATTTGCCTTTCACTCGTTTACTATTTGTTTTAGACCAGCGATAGCTAAAAGTACAATAACGCCCACGTTTCTCGCCGATCCATCCTCCCATCTCCAGATGATCTAATGATTAGTAATAAAACTTGACACTTCCTTTGAAAACACAGGAAGACCATTCTGCTTTGTCGTCTTTCTGTAAACTGTCAAGTTGCTGCCAAACCCTGAGAATGCTCGAAGCACAGCGGTTTTCACTTTGGGGTGTTAAACTGAAAGCTTTCGCCTCCTGTTCCTGCGTGTGACATGCCTGGTTTATGTCATTTGAATCTAAAAGCCGAGCAGTCTCACACACACACACACACACACACACACACACACACACACACACACACACACACACACACACGGTGCTCTCTAACAACACACTCCAATGCACTGTAGGACCGAGTCATTAAAAAGATTCCCCTTTAGTAATTCAGCATTGGACATATTAATGAATACTCTGTAATCAGCTATAATGCCTGCAACCTGTAACTGCCTCTCAATTCACTGAACACTCCTATCATAGAAGACTGTCGTTATAGCTCATGGAGGAACAGCCCTGATGCATTCCAGCTGTTAAATAGATTGCTGTGCACTGTGTACTTCACTAACCAGCTAAACAGTTTCGCTCCAGTCAGATTGTAAACAAAGGAGAGTGTTCTCATACCACCCTGAGTCCGCTAAACCGCTATCAGACTTTTACAATGAAAGCAACTTAAAGGAAGTGGGCTTTTTATGAATTACTATTTCATCAGTGAATATTATTCACAGATGAAAGGGGTAGCTCATGAAAAGCTGTGAAACCCTGGAAGTCATTAAGAAATAACAGAAGAGGAAGATAACTCAAGTATAATGATTTTAACAGGATAGGCGTACATGGTTTGTATTACTTATAAATATGAGATTTTATTTTATTCAAGAAAGCTTTAAAGTGCATATTCTGGACCAATTTGTTTTTTTTTTTTTAATATGAAAGTATGTCCCTTTACACGCTCATCCAGAAGGGTAATTTTGCACAAGGCCATCTGTCTACAGCAGAAAAAAATAAAATAACAAAACGCGTCTGGAAAAATCCCAAGGGAGTCTGGAGCCAGATTCGTGATGTTTTCTGCAGAAGCGCCAGCAGGCTGCGAGAGCTTTGCACGGTTTCAGTGCACAGCCTGTGTAGACCAAGCGCTCCCATTTCTCTCTCATTGTCCGGTCTTTTGGAAAACGATGAGCACTAATCCCATCAAGATTGGTGTTGCTACACCCTCCTACCATACATCTGTTAACCATTTTAATAATTACGCGATAACGATGAAGAAATTTGCAGAAAACCACCAGGTCGTTTTCTCATAAACAAACCAGCGCTGACGTAGGATTCAGAGGGAGGCGTCCCGCACGCGACGTCATGAAAATCAATGTTTGCCGGGAAATCCAAATGCCAAGTTTTTTCAGACGCAGACGAATTCACCCCAAATGGCTTGAATTCAACTGAATTTTTCTGGTATTGCGCAAGGTAAAAATAAATTGCACAAAATGCAAAATGTGACAGATATTTGAGCAAAGTTTAATATAAAATAGGAGAATTACATTGATCTTGCTCCTGAACTTACCCGTGATATGCACTTTAACACAAGACAAGGCCGTGTTTCATCATATGATGTAAGGCGTGGACAAATTTGTCGGTACTCAAACTTGTATACTTGCATGCCTTTAGTATGTGATAGAGTAAACCAAAAAAAGGTCGTCCATCCATCAATCCCTTATCGATTATCCTGTGCAGGATCGCGAGAGCCTATCCCAGCTGACTATGGGCGAGAGGCGGGGTACACCCTGGACAAGTTGCCATATCATCGCAGGGCTGACACATAGACACAGGCCCTGTTTACATTATTTCGAATCAGCGGATCATCAGATTAACGTTTTTAAAACGATTCGCGTACACACAGCAACGCCAATACACGATTCGCGTGCACACAGCAACGCCAATACACGGATACGTTAATCACATGACTAATTAGACGGCACGTCACATGATCCCAGTGCATATCGGGCATGTGCAAGTCACTCACCACTTGCAAGTGGAAGGATGGCAAGCGAACACCTTCTCCAGCAGATAAACACACCTGGCTGTGATGTTCATGTTCTCACTGAGTTTAAGCGCCTGAAGGAGGTTGAAATGTGTAAATAAACCTCAGTGCGGCTCAGCGCTTCCTCCTGCGCTCCAAATCACTCCGCCCTGAACAGCGAGTGCCCTCTGGAGGGTGCGCACTCCGGCCCTGCGTAGCTCACAGAGCGCGCGAGTGAAGCGCACGAGCAGTGATTCGGGACTGAGCCGCTGTGTGTGAGATCCCAACGCCAGCAAATCAGGAAGGTGGATGTCACAGTGATGTTGTCCAATGACGACGTCAGCTAGAGCTCAGCACAGCGTATCCGCATATTCTCAATGTTTACACAGCACCGGACCAGACACGAACTGGATTGAATACGTGGGCTCTGGCGGATTCCCGTTTCCCGGTGTTTCAATGTGAACGGACAGTGCATCCGTGAAGAAAACGAGACAGATACGGTCTAATGTAAACTTGGCCACAGACAACCATTCACACTCACATTCACACCTACGGTCAATTTAGAGTCACCAATTAGCCTAACCTGCATGTCTTTGGACTATGGAGGAAACCCACGCAGACATGGGGAGAACATGCAAACTCCACACAGAAAGGCCCCCGTCAGCCACTGGGCTCAATCCCAGAACCTTCTTGCTATGAGGCAACAGTGCTAGCCACTACACCATCGTGTCACCCACCAATAAAAGTGTGAAAAGAAATGATTTATTGTTTATTTCACAAAGATATTCTAAAATAGCCTGTACTGATTTGTTAGTACCCCTAAAAAAAGATTATAGCCATGTTTCAAACTAATTGTTAAACCTTAATTAGTATCACAGGTATCTTGAATCTTTCTATCAACCTATTTAAAGGGAGAAAACTTGCCACTGTGTAGTTTGGTACCATTATGTGTGTCACAATGGGGGAAACCATGGCCTAAAGGTCAGAGAAGCAGCTTTGGAACCAAAAGGTCACCAGTTCGATTCCCTGGACCAGCAGGAATGGCTGAAATGCCCTTGAGCAAGGCACCTAACCCCCAACTGCTTCCCGGATATGTTGTACGTTGCTCTGGATAAGAGCATCTGCTAAATGCCTGTAATGTAATTACACTGAGCATGGACCAGAGAAAGCAAAAGAGAGAGAGTTGTCTGAGGAGCTCAGAAAGAAAATTAGAGACAACCATGTGAAAGGTAAAGGCTATAAGACCATCTCCAAATATTATTAAGCAGTGTAAGGTCCATGGGACTGTAGCCAACCTCCCAGGACGCGGTTGCAAGAGCAAATACAACACCAGGTTGATCAGAAGGATAGTGCGGATGGTAGACAAAGAGCCGAGGAAAACATCCTCCAAGGTCCGTTACTGTCTGATCACACCATCCGTTGCCTTTTGAACAACAACAGGCTCCATGGAAGAAGATCCAGGAGGACTCCACTATTGAAAGAAAAACATACAAAAGCCAGACTGGAATTTGCTAAAATGTATGTTGACAAGCCGCAAAGTTTTTTGCGAGACTGTCCTTTGGACTGATGAGACAAAACTGGAGCTTTTTGGCAAGTCACATCAGCTCTAGGGGCGGCACGATGGTGTAGTGGTTAGCGCTGTCGCCTCACAGCAAGAAGGTCCGGGTTCAAGCCCCGTGGCCGGCGAGGGCCTTTCTGTGCGGAGTTTGCATGTTCTCCCTGTGTCCGCGTGGGTTTTCTCCGGGTGCTCCGGTTTCCCCCACAGTCCAAAGACATGCAGGTTAGGTTAACTGGTGACTCTAAATTGACCGTAGGTGTGAATGTGAGTGTGAATGGTTGTCTATGTGTCAGCCCTGTGATGACCTGGCGACTTGTCCAGGGTGTACCCCGCCTTTCGCCCGTAGTCAGCTGGGATAGGCTCCAGCTTGCCTGCGACCCTGTAGAACAGGATAAAGCGGCTAGAGATAATGAGATGAGATGAGACATCAGCTCTATGTTCGCAGATGGAAAAATGACGCTTACAAAGAAAAGAACACCATACCTACTGTGAAACACGGAGGAAGCTCGGTTATGTTTTGGGGCTGCTTTGCTGTGGCACAGGGTGCCTTGAATCTGTGTAGGGCACAATGAAGTCTCAGGACTATCAAGGCATCTTGGAGCGAAGTGTACTGCCCAGCGTCAGAAAGCTCTGTCTCAGTCGCAGGTCATGGGTCCTCCAACAGGATAAAGACCCAAAACACACCTAAAAGCACCCAAGAATGGCAAAACACTGGACTATTCTGAAGTGGCCTTCTATGAGCCCTGATCTGAATCCTGTCTAACATCTCTGGAAAGAGCTGAAATATGCATTGTAGTGAGACAGCTGGAGTAGTTTGGTCAGGAAGAGTGGGCCAAACTACCTGTCGGCAGATGCGGAAGTCTCACTGAGAGCTACAGAGATTGCTTGTTAGCAGTGATTGCTGCAAAAGGTTGTGCAACGAAATATTAAGTTAAGGGTACCATCATTTTTGTCCATGACATTTTCATTTGTGGGGCAGCACGGTGGTGTAGTGGTTAGCGCTGTCGCCTCACAGCAAGAAGGTCCGGGTTCGAGCCCCGTGGCCGGCGAGGGCCTTTCTGTGTGGAGTTTGCATGTTCTCCCCGTGTCCGCGTGGGTTTCCTCCGGGTGCTCCGGTTTCCCCCACAGTCCAAAGACATGCAGGTTAGGTTAACTGGTGACTCTAAATTGACCGTAGGTGTGAATGTGAGTGTGAATGGTTGTCTGTGTCTATGTGTCAGCCCTGTGATGACCTGGCGACTTGTCCAGGGTGTACCCCGCCTTTCGCCCGTAGTCAGCTGGGATAGGCTCCAGCTTGCCTGCGAGCCTGCGTTAAGTTAACGAAACAAATGAAAATCTCATCTCATCTCATTATCTCTAGCTGCTTTATCCTTCTACAGGGATATCTCTAACTAAAATTCACTTGAATCAAAAATCAAAAGCAAAGTCTGATTTGTGTTCAACATGGAATAAACAATGATGGATGCCATTGTCAGTTTCAAGTTATTTCAGAGATAGCTGTGTTTTTTTTTTTTTTTGTCGTGGAAGGGTACCAACAAATTTGTTCACGTCTGTATGTTGTAACAAATTACTCTGGTTACTTAAACAGATATTATGAAATAGTAGGTCATTGCTAAAGCATGTGCAACTTTATCTGGTTCCTCTGGTTTCTCCATAAGGATTTTACAACAATGTGAATATAATAGATATATTTTTAAGCAGCCCACGATACTTTTACACATTTGGTGAATTCTACACTTATTCGCGTTTATCTTGGTTTTATTATTTGTTATGCACTGATATAGATACAAAAGCAAACAACTGGAAATCAGTACAAGGCTGTGGAGCAGGAGCCTTTTGCGCTCCAGAATTCAGTGTAGTTTGATAATGTTTTTGACGTTGAACACCCATTAAACCTGATAGAAAACAACTGGGGCGGCACGGTGGTGTAGTGGTTAGCGCTGTCACCTCACAGCAAGAAGGTCCGGGTTCGAGCCCCGTGGCCGGCGAGGGCCTTTCTGTGCGGAGTTTGCATGTTCTCCCCGTGTCCGCGTGGGTTTCCTCCGGGTGCTCCGGTTTCCCCCACAGTCCAAAGACATGCAGGTTAGGTTAACTGGTGGCTCTAAATTGACCGTAGGTGTGAATGTGAGTGTGAATGGTTGTCTGTGTGTCAGCCCTGTGATGACCTGGCGACTTGTCCAGGGTGTACCCCGCCTTTCGCCCGTAGTCAACTGGGATAGGCTCCAGCTCGCCTGCGACCCTGTAGGACAGGATAAAGCGGCTTGGGATGAGATGAGAAAACAACTGAAACAGGTTTCTTCAAGGAGGTAAATAGAGAAACTGCTGGACTCCAGGCCTCCAGGAGTGGAATTGGAGAATCTTTCTATATCAATAAAGAAAATTAAACTGGCAGTATGTCATTTACAGACATGCAGTCACGGGAAAAAGAAAGTACACCCTGCTTCAATTCGATGTTTTTATTTGTCAGCACCAAAATAACAGTTGTGTGGGGTTCATCAACTTCTATAAACAAGCAGATAACCTCAGGTGACAACAAGAAAAAAAAAACCCACAACAGTTTTCAATATGTAGTCTTTTTTTTCAAAAAAAAAAAAGATGCATTTCGATGGAGATGAGGTTTGGACTTTAACTTGGCCATTCCGACACCTTGATTTTCTTTTCTTCTTTGGCCATTCAGATGTTGATTTGCTGGTGTGCTTGGGATAATTGTCCTGTTGCATGACCCATGGCCTCACATTTGTCTAGAATATTCTGGTGTAAAGTGGAGTTCATTGTTGTTTCAATGACTGCAAGTTTTCCAAGTCCGATGGCTGAAAAACAAGCCCAAAAAATCAGCCCTCCATCATCATTCTTGACAGTTGATATGAGGTGTTTGTGGTGATACACCATGTTTGGTTTTGCCACTGTGAATAATGACAAAACATCTCCACCTTGGTCTCATCAATCCAAAGAATGACGTTCAAGAAATGTTGTGGTTTGTTCAGATGCAGATTTTGCAAACCTAAGTTGTACTTCCATATTCTTTTTGGAGAGAAGGGTTTTTTTCCTTGCCACCTGTCCATAAAAGCCAATCTTGTTCAGTCTTTTTCTGTTTGTACTGCATGAACATCCATCCATCCATCATCTGTAGCTGCTTATCCTGTTCTACAGGGTCGCAGGCAAGCTGGAGCCTCTGCATGAACATTTTTTCTGTATATTTTTGAGCATTAAATGGTCTGGCCTTGGACTGAATTTTCTGGGACGTCCATTCCTGGGAAAAATGGCAACTGCCTTGAAGGTTCTCCATTTGTAAAGAATCCTTCTCAGTACAGAATCGCAAATTTCAAGTTGCTTGGAGATGGACTTATAACCCTTCCCAGAATGCTGAGCAACAATAATTGCTTCTCTGAAGTCATGGCTGATAGGCTTGGGTGGCATCATGTTATTAAGGTGTACCGGCGCATTTAGAAATCCTGATAGTTTGATTTTCATTACTGTCAAACATACAGATGCTGCTCTTTCTATTAAACTGACATTTAATAATTTATTAATGACTATTAAGCATCTATTAAGATGCCGTATTGAGGTGCCAGTAGATGTCATTGTACTGGTGAGAGAGGGGATGATTACGTTATGCGTTCTGATTACGTGATGTGTTCTGATTATGTTACGTATTCTGATTACATTATGTGTTCTGTGACAATGAGGAAGTGGAAGCGATTGAACGTTCAAAATACATAAGTCACTTGAGGGTGACAGCAAATTCCCCAGTGTTGAATTAACACTTTCAGAGTTCATTTGTATGCAATTGGACATAAACACAGTAGGGTGTTAAATCAACACTCTGGGTGTTAATTCAACACTGGGGATTTTGCTGTGTAGCAACAGCCTTCCATTGACTTCCATTCATTTCGGCTATTTTGACGTTAAAGAAATCGACTTCTGAAGTATTCTGTCTGTCCCTGTATATGATCTTTGTTATTTTCTGGAGAAACACAACACTGTATGACTGGCTTCATAACCTCATAGCTCACTTTATAGTCGCGTAATAAACTATTTTTCTCCAGCATAGACAGTAGAATCAATATCTCTGCCTTGCACTTTAAGTAATGTACAGAAGTGGTCATACTTCTACGGAAGAGGATTAGGGCCACTGTGAGGAAAAAAAAAGTGAGTTATGACTTTTTTCTCAGAATTCTGACTTTTTTTCTCAGAATTCTGAGATTAAAGTCAGAATTCTGAGGAAAAAAAGTCAGAATTCTGAGAAAAAAGTCAGAACTCATTTTTTTCTCACAGTGGCCACTATGAGAAAAAAAAGTGAGTTATGACTTTTTTCTCAGAATTCTGAGTACAGAAGAGGATTAGGGCCACTATGAAAAAAAACAGTGAGTTCTGACTTTCTCAGAATTCTGACTTTAAACTCAGAATTCTGACTTTTTGCTCAGAATTTTGAGCAGAAAGTCAGAATTCTGAGTTTACAGTCAGAATTCTGAGAAAAAAGTCAGAACTCACTTTTCTCACAGTGGCCACTATGAGAAAAAAAGTGAGTTCTGACTTTTTTCTCAGAATTCTGAGTACAGAAGAGGATTAGGGCCACTATGAAAAAAAAAAACCTGAGTTCTGACTTTCTCAGAATTCTGACTTTAAACTCAGAATTCTTACTTTTTGCTCAGAATTTTGAGCAAAAAGTCAGAATTCTGAGTTTACAGTCAGAATTCTGAGAAAAAAGTCAGAACTCACTTTTCTCACAGTGGCCACTATGAGAAAAAAAAGTGAGTTCTGACTTTTTTCTCAGAATTCTGAGTACAGAAGAGGATTAGGGCCACTATGAAAAAAAAACCAGTGAGTTCTGACTTTCTCAGAATTCTGACTTTAAACTCAGAATTCTTACTTTTTGCTCAGAATTTTGAGCAAAAAGTCAGAATTCTGAGTTTACAGTCAGAATTCTGAGAAAAAAGTCAGAACTCACTTTTCTCACAGTGGCCACTATGAGAAAAAAAAGTGAGTTCTGACTTTTTTCTCAGAATTCTGAGTACAGAAGAGGATTAGGGCCACTATGAAAAAAAAACAGTGAGTTCTGACTTTCTCAGAATTCTGACTTTAAACTCAGAATTCTGACTTTTTGCTCAGAATTTTGAGCAAAAAGTCAGAATTCTGAGTTTACAGTCAGAATTCTGAGAAAAAAGTCAGAACTCACTTTTTTCTCACAGTGGCCACTATGAGAAAAAAAAAGTGAGTTCTGACTTTTTTCTCAGAATTCTGAGTACAGAAGAGGATTAGGGCCACTATGAAAAAAAAAAAACAGTGAGTTCTGACTTTCTCAGAATTCTGACTTTAAACTCAGAATTCTGACTTTTTGCTCAAAATTCTGAGCAAAAAGTCAGAATTCTGAGTTTAAAGTCAGAATTCTGAGAAAAAAGTCAGAACTCACTTTTTTTCCCCTCACAGTTAAGAGCAGATACACAGTTAGATGAGGCTACTATAAAATGGTGTTGATTGCACGAGGTCAAATGTGAACACTGTGATGTGATCAGATCTGCCATGTTGTTGTCATCACGTTTTTATTATATGCCATTACATTTGATGAAGACCATGTGCAGACAGAAATCCCTTTTTTTTTTTTTGGACTGTTTATATTGCAAGAACTTTGTCAAGGGGCTGCCATCCGGCTTCCGACTTTCTGTGTTGTAATATTAAGGCAATGCGGTTTTTTTTTGTTTGCTTGTTTTGCATTTCAGTTACATCAGAAGTAGAAATATTTCTAATTTCCAGTTAGAACAAGCCTGAAACAAAAGTGCGTGTTATGGTTTCACTTGTGGTCCTCAACAGCTTCCTGTGACAGTTTTACAGATAGCTGTTAGGAAGAGGGCCTTTGTGGTGGATCTTGCACACGTACCATTTCAGTCTCGTTGTCGAGTTCACAGTGTCTTCATCCAGCCACCCAGTGGCCCGATTCTGTCCTTGCCTCAGGAAGCTCCTTTGAAATTGTACTCTCTGGTGTCCTGACACACATGCTGCTCTAATGATAGACACTCAGTTCACTCACTTCATGCTAGAACACTTCTTCATTCATAAAATATGTACAGTGGTGTCCAAAGGTCTGATACCACATTGAAAATCCGCCTCTCTCCCAAAGTCAGCTGGGATCCTGACAGATAAGTGGTAGAGATAAGGGATGCATGGATGGATATTTGATAGATTCTCTTTTTTATTTGAATTGTCAGTAATTTTTAATAAAAAACGTTTAATTAAATTAGAAAAGAAAGCAAAACGAAAACATTTTCACTGTATGTTTTAAAAAGATACATTAAAGGTAGACCGCCTTTCAGATTTTTCAAGTGTAGGTCATAAAAAGAATTTTCCCCGACACCCAATTATTTTTCTTGCATGGACTGAAAGCGACTGAATTCGAATCAGACTTCCAATTTTACCCACATGGCCCTAAATTCTCCGCTCTTTTTTCTTGCTTCACCATGACCGAATTCAAGATACTACATCATGCATTACCTGGTGGGTTCTCATCATTCGTGCAAGGTATTGTGAGATGCAGATTTCAAACAGGAGAGGAAAATGGAGGACGCGAGTGTGCGAATGAAACGTGAAAGACCGACTACAGTAACGGAAAGCGAGAAGAAAAGACGTTATGTTATATACGAAGGAAAGGAAACGCAGGACCAAGCTAATAAATATCGGCGCTCAGCGAGCACCTCGGTGTGATCAGCTGTTCGTTTAGCGACAGAATGATGTCACTGTTAGTGCACGGTCAAAGGTAAACCTGTAGATGGCAGTAATGCAGCACTGGATGCCGCATAACGGAAAACCCAACAGAAGAAAGAAAAGAAGAAGGTAAACCTGCGCATGCACATGCGGATTTCTTCTGTCTGCGTGAAGCGAGCGATTTTATGCACATTATTTGCTCAGGCATCCCCTCAAATTAAATCACTTCCCAGCCACAGAATGGTCTGGTTTTTTTTTTAGATATTACAGAAATAAACATATATCACAATGACCAAATTTCAGAGGGAGCTAAATTTCACTGATTTTATGAAATCGAAAGTCTAATTTGTGCTACTAGTGTGAACTGTTCAAGCGTTGCAGGCAACAAAAGGATACAAGGTCATCATTTAGACGACACACATTATTATTATTCAATTCCATTCAATAGACGTCTTTCACGTCCACAAAGCAGATTTTCAGAAATCCGTATGTAGATTGTACTTTAGTAGATTGTAGCTCTAGATTTAATCCCTAATGAGCAAGCCAGGATCAGCAATGACAGGGAAAAGCCCCTGATACCCTTTCCACCAAATCAGTTCCAGGACTGGTTCGGGGCTGGTGCTGGTTCACAACTCGTTCAACTTGCGGGCCAGCTGAGAACCAGTTTGCTTTTCCATAGCTCGCGGTGCTAAAGGAAGCCACGTCATTACGTCGCTGTATACGTCAGTTACATCGCTATGTTTGCTTAAACCTTGGTGCAGATATCGAAGCAAAAACAACACGGAAGAAGAAGCAGCAGCAACAACAACAACAACAATAATAATGATGGATGACTTCGTTTGTACAGCTGCTGCTTCTCGTCGCTTAAAAATGGCGATCTTTCACGGTCTTGTTATTGTTGTTGGTCTTAACAACTCCGCCCCCCCGCTGACGTAAGCGGTTCTTTCCTCTGGCCCAGCAGAGAGTTGGTGCTAGCCTGGAACCGGTTTTTCTGGCCCCAGAGCCAGTTCTTTGTCAGTGGAAACAGAAAACCCGGTTCCAAACTAAGCACTGGCCCCGAACCAGCCCTGGAACTGCTTTGGTGGAAAAGGGGCATGAGAGGACAAAAGGAAGAAGCCTTTTATTTAAAGGAACAGTCCACCGTACTTCCATAATGAAATATGCTCTTATCTGAATTGAGATGAGCTGCTCCGTACCTCTCCGAGCTTTGCGCGACCTCCCAGTCAGTCAGACGCAGTCAGACGCGCTGTCACTCCTGTTAGCAATGTAGCTAGGCTCAGCATGGCCAATGGTATTTTTTGGGGCTGTAGTTAGATGCGACCAAACTCTTCCGCGTTTTTCCTGTTTACATAGGTTTATATGAGCAGTGACATGAAACAAAGTTCAGTTACACAAATTGAAACGTAGCGATTTTCTATGCTATGGAAAGTCCGCACTATAATGACAGGCGTACTAACACCTTCTGCACGCTTCGGCAGCGCATTGATACGGAGCTCAGATATCAATGCGCTGTTGAAGCGCGCAGAAGGTGTTAGTACACCTGTCATTATAATGTGGACTTTCCATAGCATAGAAAATCGCTACGTTTCAATTTGTGTAACCGAACGTGTTTCATGTCACTGGTCATATAAACCTATGTAAACAGGAAAAACGCGGAAGAGTTTGGTCGCATCTAACTACAGCCCCCAAAAATACCATTGGCCATACTGAGCCTAGCTACATTGCTAACAGGAGTGACAGCGCGTCTGACTGCGTCTGACTGACTGGGAGGTCGCGCAAAGCTCGGAGAGGTACAGAGCATCTCGTCTCAATTCAGATAAGAGCATATTTCATTATGGAATTACGGTGGACTGTTCCTTTAAGACTCCATCCTCTACTGGGTGACACTGAATAGCAACTTTAAAAATCACCACAGTATACAGTTAGAGAAGAGTGAAATCAGGCAGTGCATTGAAAGGATGTTCAGTATGAGCATATTGTGACTATGGGCGAGAGGCGGGGTACACCTTGGACAAGTCGCTAGATCATCGCAGGGCTGACACAGAGACACAAACAACCATTCACACTCACGGTCAGTTTAGAGCCACCAATTAGCCTAACCTGCATGTCTTTGGACTGTGGGGGAAACCGGAGCACCCGGAGGAAACCCACGCAGACATGGGGAGAACATGCAAACTCCACACAGAAAGGCCCTCACCGGCCGCTGGGCTTGAACCCAGAACCTTCTTGCTGTGAAGCGACAGTGCTAACCACTACATGACCGAGTCTTGCGTTATGGAAGTGGAAATCATTGCACAAATGAAGCAGCTTTCTTCTGTAATTATTTTAATGTTCTGCTGGAAGTTTGAACATTTTGAACACAAAATGAACAGCAAGTAAAACTGATGGTGGTAGCACTGTAGTCATGTTTAATCACATGTAACCTATAAGTAAATATGCTAAGGATTATTTTATTGTCCCTCTGGGAAAAACATTTAGGTTTATCTGAGTAAAATCCTACAGCAGTGTTTTCTTATCAAGGAAATCAAACCCGTATACTGTAATGTATTATTAGGGCCCGAATACCCGGGGTGCAAGGCCTTATTGTTTTCCTAAGGATTCTTATTCTTCTTTAGCCATACTCAACTGGAAGGGAGTTATTTTTGGTTTTGTGCATTTTGACATTCTCCTCCTCGGCACTTCGTTGGCTTCATGCCAGGTTTGGGATACATGATGTCAAGATGTTGCTGATTTTGAATTGCGAAGGGATTTGCGATGTTTTGCAAGATGTCGAAATGGTGAAACAATAAATTTATACGTTAAGCCCTGCAAACAGGAAATGTGTACCTAAAAACTCACTCATCGCTGGTGGTACACACTTCAGATGCGTGTGCATTGTACTGTATGATGAACACATGCGACGGGTCGCGGAACCAGAGGTGCTTGGGTCTTTCATCGCCGCTTGCGGCTACATTATTTAACAATTATTCGCTGAAGGCGAAGTGAGCATCAGTGAATAATAACCGAGATGAAGCTGAGGTTATTATTCACCGATATCCACTGAGCCTGAAGCGGATAATTGTTTTAGTATAAATATACAGGTGATCATCTCATCTCATCTCATCATCTCTAGCCGCTTTATCCTGTTCTACAGGGTTGCAGGCAAGCTGGAGCCTATCCCAGCTGACTACGGGCGAAAGGCGGGGTACACCCTGGACAAGTCGCCAGGTCATCACAGGACTGACACATAGACACAGACAACCAGTCACACTCACATTCACACCTACAGTCAATTTAGAGTCACCAGTTAACCTAACCTGCATGTCTTTGGACTGTGGGGGAAACCGGAGCACCCGGAGGAAACCCACGCGGACACGGGGAGAACATGCAAACTCCGCACAGAAAGGCCCTCGCCGGCCACGGGGCTCGAACCCGGACCTTCTTGCTGTGAGGCGACAGCGCTAACCACTACACCACCGTGCTGCCCCCAGGTGATCATTAAAATAAATAAATAGGGAAAAATAAAAATAATTCATTTCAAACTTCAAAAGCGGCATGCAAATGTAATGCGCGCAGACTTGTGTCACTTATCTACGCCGAGTCACATAAAATACTTTGTTCTGAAATCGATAAAATAAATCCCCATTCCACCTTACCTTTGAAGAGTTTTAGACCCAACTTCGTAGCATCTTTAGTGCTTTTAGGAACAGCATTTTCTTTCACAGTCTGTAATTCTTCCTCACTTACGGCGACAAAGCGACGGCCCACCGTTTTGCCGAGTCACTCGAGGCGATTATCGAGAAATCGTCCGAATTTCTCAACCAATCATCGCGCACAATTTCCTATAGTCACCTGCGTATTTATAGTAATGCTGATTATAGTTATTCAACCGAACTTTAAAAGGTCTTTGAAGCGCAGTGATCATTTTATGCAAGAACTCATGTAAATGCTTTCGGAGCAAAGGTCAAATAGATTACATCTCTGTAGATTTGGCTTGCATAATTCACTAATGTGGATGTGTGGGTTAAGATAAAAAGCACAAAAATCAATCAAGATAGCTGACAAATCAATCCTTTGTAACAGGCGTTTAATAGAGGCAGTTTTCCGATGCTGTCTTCGTCATGCTTCCTCTTACTCTCAGAGTGGTAAACCACAGTAGGCAGACCACCTACCTAACTTACTCATTCTGATGCTCTCTGTCTGAATAAAAGCACACTGCTTTGTTCACTATGCGTCTTCACGACTTAATGATCTTCCCCAGCACCCCTGGAGGCTTGTGATGATAAGAAGACACATAAAATGGAGGATGTGCTGTTTATAGGCTGCTTGTTATAGCGTGACTCTTCTAGCTGGAGCTACAATATCCCGATGGAGGGATGACTGAGGAGGTGTTAGATGGTTCAGGACATTTGACTGGACTGAAGCTGAAGGCTTGTTTGTCCCTTTTGTGAGTTTTTAGATCGGAGGCATGAACTTCTGAAATATTTTATAGAAACAACAGGCTTTTTGAGCTTTAATCTAACTCACTTTGGTTTCTGGGCGGCACGGTGGTGTAGTGGTTAGCGCTGTCGCCTCACAGCAAGAAGGTCCTGGGTTCGAGCCCCGGGGCCGGCGAGGGCCTTTCTGTGCGGAGTTTGCATGTTCTCCCCGTGTCCGCGTGGGTTTCCTCCGGGTGCTCCGGTTTCCCCCACAGTCCAAAGACATGCAGGTTAGGTTAACTGGTGACTCTAAATTGAGCGTAGGTGTGAATGTGAGTGTGAATGGTTGTCTGTGTCTATGTGTCGGCCCTGTGATGACCTGGCGACTTGTCCAGGGTGTACCCCGCCTTTCGCCCATAGTCAGCTGGGATAGGCTCCAGCTTGCCTGCGACCCTGTAGAAGGATAAAGCGGCTAGAGATAATGAGATGAGATGAGACTTTGGTTTCTTGACTCAAGCGTTGCCTGTCCTTTGAAGAAGAGGCCTTTATTTGTCACGTGTGCACCGAAGCATAGTGAAATTCATCCTCTGCATTTAACCCATCTGAAGCAGTGAACACATGCATGCACACCCAGAGCAGTGGGCAGCCATGCTACAGCACCTGGGGAGCAGTCAGAGGTTCGGTACCTTGCTCAAGGGCACTTTAGACCAAGGCCGCCCCATGTTAACCTAACCGCATGTCTTTGGACTGTAGGGGAAAACCGGAGCACCCGGAGGAAACCCATGCAGACACGGGGAGAACATGCAAACTCCACACAGAACGGCCCCCTATCGGTCCCTGGGCTCGAACCCGGAACCTTCTTGCTATAAGGCAACAGTGCTAACCACTAGGGGTATAGGGTTTAGACCAGCGCTTCTCAACCTTTTTTTCAGTCACGGCACCCTTCAGAAGTATGCAAATTCTCAAGGCACCCCCATATAAAATATACGCAGTCACGCTGACCATACGCTGACCCCGGCAGTGACGTTGTGACATGGGAAAGGGGGCCGTGAGACAAATTTTGATGATGCATGAGGCGGCGATGATCTGCATTAGTGTAACTATTGTTTTTTGGAATTTAATTCATTTTATTTCTTTCAATGTTAGAATATATAATTTTCTCAGTACCCCTAACGAAGCCAGACAGCACCCCGGTTGAGAAAGGCTGGTTTAGACTAGTTTCTCTTTCCGTGTGGCTGTTTTACAGATCGCTCATTTCTTGAGGAATTTTCAAAATCAAAACCAGTATTCTCATTGGAAGTTATGATGGAGTGTGCCTTTGGGTCTGTAGTTATATTGATGGGTTTCAGATTTTATCTTTGGACTATTAAATCAGAACAAATCTGCAGTGAAAGGGAGTTATAATTACCTACACCAGCTATCTTGGAGGAGGTTATGTTTTCACCTCAGTTTGTGTGTCTGTTCCCAACGTAACTCAAAAAGTAGTGAATGAATTTTGATGAAATTTTGAGGAAAAGGTGAGCCATGGGCCAAGGAACAACTGATTAGATTTTGATGCAAATACGGATATGTATGCAGATCCAGGATATTTTTTTTTGTCTGTTCCCAACGTAACTCAAAAAGTAGTGAACAGATTTTGATAAAATTTGGTGTGGAACTTTAGTATTATCCTAGGTTCAAGTGATTTGATTTTAATGTTGATAATATGTGGTTTGATGGAGATATGCGCTCTAACAAGTGCCTTTCTAGTTAATAAAGTAACACCAAGAGGTCCTACACGCTCAGAAAATTACATTATTGTACCTTTAAGGGTACACCGGCTTGTCACTGGGCCAGGACCTTCTAAGGTACTTATTTGTACCCTTTAAATACTGATTGGGAACATATATGTACCTTTTTGACTCTAAAAAGGTACACATGGTTACCTTGAGGCCCAATAACGAGCCCTAGGGGGTACATTTAAATAATATTGCCTGGCGTTGAGTGGTATATCAGATATATTCCATTCAGCTAGCATGATATTAAACAAGTCAAAGATGAATAGCTGAATGGAATATATCTGATATGCCACGAAAAAGCCAGCTGATATTATTATTATTATTATTATTATTATTATTAATACATACACATTCCTTTCGGGTGTTCAGTGCATCTTTCTCTTTCAAAATTCTCTCAAAATCTTCCATATTTAATGAAAGAGAACCTGGTGGCCATGTTTGTTTACAAATTGTCACACTTGCTCACTAGCACGGAAGTTTTACCGTACATCTCTGATGTGTCTCTTTTCCAGTTTTTTGATGTCCGTTGGTATGTTTTTCTCTTGTATATACGCATGAAGAATATCTACTGAAGTTTTGGTAGCCTTTCGGGGGTTCAACGCGTCTTTCTCTTTCCTGGCGGACAAAGAAATGGTTGTACGCATGCGCAGCAGAAAACTCTCTCATTGGATTGTCGCATCATGTTGTCTTTACAACCATGTAATATCGTAAACCATATTGTACGCCAATTCTCCATTGGGTAGAGTGACGTAATACACATAGGATAAGCGATATGCTAACAATATTGCATGCTATCAAACCAAATGAATGAAACCTGCTAGAAGCGAATAGAACACGTTTTTATTCCATCGAAAAAGTGTCCTGTACGTATAATAATAATAAAGTGTAGATGGTACCTTAGGAGACAGAAATGGACTCTGTATACTGTACCCCTATTTCTAACAGTGTAGATAAAGATTTAAGAAAAACAAAAAAGTTACAATGATACACATTTTCAGGATTAATACAATTGAGTTTTTAAATATCCTATATCTTGTGTTAAAATATAATTATACAGAGCTCTAATTATAAAACATACAGATTGGTCTGGCTTCGAAAACATACACATTTCAGTAAAAATATTGCGACATAGCATGTACAAAATAGTTATCTGATTAAACTGAGAAGACGTCTATTTGGCATCTTTTATTTTCACTTCTGCATCACATCAAAATCACTACATCCTTTCCAAAAAAACAAAACGAAAAACCAACCCCACACGGCTCATTGATAGACCTCTGCCATTTAGTTTAAAGCATGGCACTATAGTTAATGCCGATCCTCAGACATGATGAAAGCTTTGTGTTGTGCTTTTATTTCTTCTACATAACTGTCTTCCAGATGAAAGGCCGAAGAAAGGTTATGTGGATGTACTGGACCTAAACCACAATGAAATATGATAAAATGACAGCAGTAGTCTGAGGTTCAGTGTCATTTACATCCATAAATTGAGGTACGGAAACAAAGACTGAGCAGATGCGAAATATTTGCACCAGAAAAGGATCTCTGTTAAATCCGTTTAGCATGTAAATAAATCAAAACCATTTGCACTTCAATGAGAAATGAAGTGATGATGACTGTGCCTTTTTAATATGCAAATAAGCCAAAGAGACAGCAACAATAAAAACAATTTACTCGTGGCCGGCGAGGGCCTTTCTGTGCGGGGTTTGCATGTTGTCCCCGTGTCCGCGTGGATTTCCTCCGGGTGCTCCGGTTTCCCCCACAGTCCAAAGACATGCAGGTTAGGTTAACTGGTGACTCTAAATTGACCGTAGGTGTGAATGTGAATGGTTGTCTGTGTCTATGTGTCAGCCCTGTGATGACCTGGCGACTTGTCCAGGGTGTACCCCGCCTTTCACCCGTAGTCAGCTGGGATGGGCTCCAGCTTGCCTGCGACCCTGTAGAACAGGATAAAGTGGCTACAGATAATGAGATGAGAACTAAAGGTGTAGCTGTGTATGTGGCACATTGTGTCTATGATTACTATTCTAAATGCAAGTGTACACGCGTGGGTTGTTTTCGTGTTTAATACGTGCCAGAAAACTACCATCGTGTTGGCAGCATCTGTCAGCTGCAGTAAGACTCCCGTATCCTGCAGTTGGAGATGTGTGGGTATGTGCATGCAGTATCTGTTGCTCAACACTATATTTATTGGGACACCTAGTTCACGCAGAGATGTAATTATTGTAGAAAGCCTGCACCTCCTCAAGATAATTATCTTAAAGTCTCAGCATTGATTGGGCAGTGAATAATGTCTTGGCAGTTCTCAGCAGACAGAGACAGACAGGGCAGTTCATAAGCATGCCGGGGTTAATTATTAATCCTGATCTTGCACGTGAAATGACAAGTCTAATTCCGTCTAATTCCATAACACTGTACGGATTGAGAAGGGGAGCTAAACATTAGACAAACAACTACAGCGGCGGCTACAATTAATCGACACCTTAACGATCTTTTGGCCGTTGCAAAAGCAGAAAAGACTTTCAATACGTAAATTGTGCATGAATAGTTACTCAAACTTTCACTGGATAAAAATTAGTTCATTCCCAATTACTTAACGTATCAGATCACGTGACAGATGATTATTAATAAAAATAAAATCGGTATGTGGTATTAAGTTAACAAAACAGTTTTTATTTGAAATTTGTTTTACATAGACATATTTAGTACAAAATATATTTTATATAAATATATGGATGTCGGTGTTTACGTCAATGAGGAAGTAATTCTAATGTTTGTAAACAAATGAACTGATAATGTTCAACCTGCATCAGAAAATACTTCCTACCCACTTTCGAAATATTTTCGTAGCTCACATTTTGTTATTCATTGTTGTTTGTATTAATTTCTAGTTTTGTCGTTTACCAATAAATATCAACAGGCAATTGACATCGTAACCACATGGAAATCCAGGTCAAAGGTCGCATGTCATTCCTCGAACCAAAACTTTATATTTTTACATCTAAAAATATAAAATGTTTACTGATATTGTAATATGTGGTAGATATTTACAAACTGCAAAAAAATATTTTCTGAATGGAATAGAAAAATCTGAATATTTCAAGCATGTCATTTTTTATCTGCTAGGAATTTAATTCTGGTCTAATTCTATTTATTGCAGTCGGCTTCCAAATAAACATTCCATTCTGTTACGAATCAGAAAAAAATTTTTAAATCACCACTTATTTTTTTAAAGTACTTCATCTACTTCAACAATGTTACACAAAGATCGATCCATAACAGTTGTAAATGTCACTTAATTCCACAGGGTGTCGATAATGGTGGACGCCGGTGAAAGTGATCACTATTATCGACACCTCACGTGACTTCTCAAACGCGCGTTTAGATACAAACTGGCGACCGTCAAATGAAAGAGTAAGAAACAAAGTAGGTTTCGACGAGGAGATCATGAAATATCAGTGAATTTGATCAGTAAAAACATGTCCGTGATCTTCCCACCGTGCTTACCTGCGACGATAACGTCCGGGTTTTCCTCAGATTGCTGATCGTGCTGAAAAAAAAAAAATTCCATCTCAGGTAACGAGCTGCGTCATCAGACGACGAGATCAAAGGGCGAGGGGGTCTTCCAGTTGATTAATTAACCAATAATAATAATAATAATAATAATAATAATAATAATGTCTGTTGTAACTGAAACTCACCTTTGTAAAATTGTTTTTTATTGGTAAATCTGAAAAGGTGTCGATAATTATGGACTGTTGATAATTGTAGCCGCCATTCTAGTGTGTAAAAAAAAAGGTATGTTTTTAATTGCTGTGTAAGTAATGTACTAATAGTCTAGCAAGGTGATTTGCCTGTAACTCTGATACTTCTAAAATAGTCCTTCTCTATGTCATCTTCGCAAATTAACGGTACACCTCGCCCAGATTCTGGACAAAGTGTCACATATCAGTTGTAGGATACTAAATGGAATTGTAGCTTATCGTATCATAGCAGATTCAGTGGCATTGCCAAAAATTGGGAACGGTTAACCGTGGCCTAATCGTTAGGGAAGCGGCTTTGGGACCAAAAGGTTGACGGTTCAATTCCCTGGACCAGCAAGAATGGCTGAAGCGCCCTTTAGCAAGGCACCTAACCATGAGTCGTACATATAAATCAATGATCATAAATAAATCACTTCACCCCAACTGCTCCCAGGCTGCTCTGGGTATGTTGTACGTTGCTCTGGATAAGAGCATCTGCTAAATGCTGGACAAACCTGGAGCTACAGTGAGGATCATGTTGGCCACCTACCTGACCATCATGGTATATGAGGCTCTAAAACTGTGGAATGGGAATGGCACCTAACCCCATTCCACATATAAATAAATCAATGATCATAAATAAATCACTTCACCCCAACTGCTCCCAGGCTGCTCTGGGTATGTTGTACGTCGCTCTGGATAAGAGTGTCTGCTAAATGCTGGACAAACCTCTGGGCAAACCTGGAGCTACAGTAAGGATCATGTTGACCAACTACCTGACCATCATGGTATATGAGGGTCTAAAACTGTGGAACAGGAATGGCACCTAACCCCCAACTTCTCCCCAGGCTACTGTGGGTATGTTGTACGTTGCTCTGGATAAGGGCGTCTACTAAATGCTGGACAAACCTGGAGCTACAGTAAGGATCATGTTGACCAACTACCTGACCATCATGGTATATGAGGGTCTAAAACTGTGGAACAGGAATGGCACCTAACCCCCAACTTCTCCCCAGGCTATTGTGGGTATGTTGTATGTTGCTCTGGATAAGAGCATCTACTAAATGCTGGACAAACATCTGGACAAACCCAGAGCTACAGTAAGGATCATGTTGACCAACTACCTGACCATCATGGTATATGATGCTCCAAATTTTTTTTTTACACCATATAAAAATCTAAACTCTGTGTTCTCCAGAATACAAAGTATATTGTGTTAGAGATAAATAAATCAAAAGCGATATACTAATATGGCGAGCATTGTGCCACTTCTTAGGTTTCAAATCGTTTATGAAGCTGTAAACAAAATTAAGAGACTTCTTACAGCATGTGTCAAAGGACATATGATATTGCAGAGCATGCTGCTATATGTTCCCGATTCAATCCTGATCTCAGGGTCCTATCAGTGCAAAGTTTCCATTTTCTCCCAACGTCTGCGTGGGCTTCCTCTGGGTTCGTCAGCTTCCCAATATAGTTTGTATCTGCTATTGATGTAGACAAGTCCACAGTAGCCTCAGCGTATAATACTGATACTGACTACAGTCAACAGAACTTCTGATATCTTTTACACACATTTCTGGCGACAAGCTTCAGAATCTTGGTTCTGATTGGTCCTCTGCATGTCTGTTTACCAATTTGCAAAGGAAATACAAGCTTTTTAACAGCAAAATAGAGTCTTTTGGAAGAAGCTATATAGGGCTGAAAGAGGTTCACAGAACCTCATGTTTAAAAATGATTAAATAATTTAGTTTGAAGCACTTAGTGGTGAGTAAATGCGATAATCTTACATATTTACTCGGGGGCTACACGAACATTCTTTGGTTTCTTAGTGAAGAAAGGATTTATTCACCAGGATATCCATACACTAGAAGGCAGCATCCATGCTCCCGCCAGCCATATATTCATTTACAAATTGTTAGCAACAGCTTTTATGAATAAATTTGCTGTCTGTAGTTCATGAGCAGCACACTTTGGAGCCTTAGGGTCTGTGATGGTCTAAAATTATAGACTCATTAATATTCATGTACAGCAGTTCCCACTGGCAGCTCTGTGGAAGTGAGGGCAGTTAAGCGACCCACAGGGGAGGGAAAAAGACTGGCGTTTAAAAAAATGAGTCAGTGAATAAAAGTACTAGAGGAAAAAGGCTTTCTGGACAGCAGTTCCAAATACTTTTTTCCAACCTTAAATGTTTTTTTTATTTGGCACCATGGTGACACAGCAGGTAGTATGACCACCTGACAGCTCCAGGGGCCCATATTTGATCCTGAGCTTGGGTTACCATCTCATTTACTTCTTCTAGCTTGTTCCACATGTCATAATAATTGGAGCATAGTTTTACGCCGGAAGCCCTTCCTGTCGCAACCCTCCCATTTCCAGGCTTGGGAAGCAACCATTCACACCTATGGACAATTTAGAGTAGCTAATTAGCCTAGCTGCATGTCTTTGGACTGCAGGGAAACCGGAGCACCCAGAGGAGAACATTCAAACTCCATATAGAATGGTTCAAACCTAGAACCTTCTTGCAATGAGGTGATAGTGCTAACCACTGTACCACCGTGTCGCCCCTTGGGTTACTGTCTATGTAGAGTTTATCATGCTCTCCCTGTGGGTTTCCTGAGTTCTTTAGTTTCCTCTTAACTCCCAAAAACACACTTAAGGGCAATTTTGAGTTGCCAATTAGGTATGAAGGTGGGGTGCTGTGTGATATCCTGGGTGCATCCATGCCATTTCCGTTTGAGACTACGCTGTGCACATTTTGGCTGCCGCTTCTCACTGGAGCTTTTTATTTTTTTCCCCCTTTTGTTTTTCTCTTTTTTTTGTGTAGGTTGATGTTTGCTTTTTGTTTGAAGGTTTTGTCCGTCGGTTGTGGCGTACCTCCAGACCCAGTTTTGGGTGTTGGTTCCCTCCAGGCCTTGGTGTGCTGTGGGTGATGTCTGTGCTCCTCGCTATGGACTGCAGTGAGCTCGTTGCTATTTTTTTAACATCAGGGTTGTTCAGCGCTCTTTGCGGCAGGGTTTTTGTGCTTGGTGCATTGCTCCGAGCGATGTTGCCCGGTGGCGTCGTGGCAGCTGTGCAGGCGGTGTGGGATTTATCTTCGTGTGTCTGGTGGGAATCTGTTAATTGCACCATTGGAATTACATCCTGACCCTCTTTTGGTGGACTCTCCCCCCCCCAATTGTAAAGCGACCTTGGGTGTGAGAAGGACGCTATATAAATTGAACTGATTATTATTATTATTATTATTATCATCCCTGCCTCACACACTGTGTTCCTGGGAAAAACTCTGGATCCATCGACGACCCTGACCAGGATTAAGCAGCTACTGAAGATGAATGAAAATTAATGAATTGAAGTCAGCCCTGTGATGACCTGGCAGCTTGTCCAGGGTGTACCCTGCCTCTTGCCCATAGTCAGCTGGGATAGGCTCCAGCTTGCCTGCAACCCTGTAGAACAGGATAAGCAGCTACAGATAATGGATGGATGGAATTGAAGTAATTTTGTACCAAATGGGCAACAGATAATCAAGATATAGAATGGAGGAAAAGCCACAAAAGCTGAAGGAGGTTTCTATATACAGACCTGTCAATAACTTTTGGAGAAGGTGGTATTTGGAAAAGAGTAGTAGGCAGACTTGAAATGTCAGCAATGCTGCCACCGTGATGCGAAAAAACAAACACAAAAAAAAACAGGGGGTCTGGGGTACCCTCCCTGGAAAATTTTTAAAATAGAGGTAAAATAGTGCATTCTGATTGATCCTGAATGCAACATTTTGCATCCCAGAGTAAGTAAAATGTTCTTCTTGATCTCATGATTTAGGAGGGGAATGTGTGAGAAATATAAAATTAATAAAATGGTCAAGCCTCTCTGATTTCATGCCAATTTGACCCATTTTCAAGTTTTACAGGTCAATCATGGGTCAACGTATATGTCGTAAATTCTTGAATATTCAGTTATTATTATCGTGAAGGTCTAGACTATCTTCAGAATACTGCGGGGGTCAAGGGTTCAGTAGGAAACTGGCAACCCTAAGAAGAACTGCTTCAAGATTAGAACAAAGAAAATAAAAAGACTGAAATATTTAGTAAACTTTAATTATCAGAACTGAAGAGATTATTAAAAAAAAAAATCTCGCAAATAAACAAATTGAGCTAAAAGTCAGGCGGTACGGTGGTGTAGTGGTTAGCGCTGTCGCCTCACAGCAAGAAGGTCCTGGGTTCGAGCCCCGTGGCCGGCGAGGGCCTTTCTGTGCAGGGTTTGCATGTTCTCCCCGTGTCCGCGTGGGTTTCCTCCGGGTGCTCCGGTTTCCCCCACAGTCCAAAGACATGCAGGTTAGGTTAACTGGTGACTCTAAATTGACCGTAGGTGTGAATGTGAGTGTGAATGGTTGTCTGTGTCTATGTGTCAGCCCTGTGATGACCTGGCGACTTGTCCAGGGTGTACCCCACCTTTCGCCCGTAGTCAGCTGGGATAGGCTCCAGCTTGCCTGCAACCCTGTAGAACAGGATAAAGCGGCTAGAGATAATGAGATGAGATAAAAGTTGGTCTTTATGTCTGTCCTTTATTTTAAAAAAAAAAAGCTGCATGTTGAATTTGTTCTTAACGATGTAACCACTAAAGTGATGAAAACAGACAGGGCTGTTTTTTGTCAGGGAGGCTGCTATAACTCCATCGTGCGTGATGTCATTTTCCGCGAGCACAGTGGAGGTGGACAAGTGCGTGCTAGACTAGACTATAGTATAATATTATGGTCTAGCGTGACTTCTCACAAATTATAGCAATGCAGTATTAGAAAAGGAATAAAAAAAATCAAGTAGTGGCGAGTTTATTGCCTGTTTATTTAAAAAAAAAAAATTACCTGCTTTTCTTCCATCTGTTTGATGCGTGACGCGGCGGTGCGCTGTCATGCTGAAGGTGTTTTGTGGTGAAACAGTCAGGATTGCATCTGGCTTCAGTTGTCGTTTCTGCCTCGTGTCTCGCTTCTTCCCAGTGATTTTTTTCCCATACAAGTCCTCTACAAATCCACAGTCTTCTGTAAAATGCTCAGCTGCTTTTTCCAGGAGTAAAGTTTTCTCGCTTTACTTGATGAAGCTACTCGGCCAAACGTCTTGGATCCAGGACAGAATGAAGAAGACGTGCGGAATCCTGTGTCACGCAGCACCACCCTCATTTTCGTCTCCTAACACAGCCATCCAGTACGGCCACGCCCAGGGACATGGCCCAACGGACTGATGTTGCAACTTTAACTTTTTTTTTTTTTTAAGCTAAAGTCCGCTTAATTTTTTCCGTCAAGAACATCTTGTATTAATGTATAATTATGACAGTTCATAACCCCGTAATTTCAAAATTTCCTGGTTAAATCACTTTAAATGAGGAACTCGAGTAAAAACTTGATCCAATGTACAGTAAATTATTCTTAATATGATTTAAACATTTATGTATTTACACTACTATTAAACAATGCAAAAAATGTTACTGAAACATCTATTCAATTGTTATTCTATTAATTGAAACAACTATCTATTAACTTTGTACTTCATTAAAGGGGAACTGAAGTCATTTTTAAACTTGCTTTATTTCGTAATTAACGTGTTATTCAATTACATTTTCGGTTTTAGTAACCTTATATCGTGACTCGTATTGGCAACTAATTGCAATTAAATATTATACTTAGCGGCCTGTTCGGTTTTTAGCCGTGTTGAATTTAGTTCGTTTGGTCCACGGCAGGCGTCGCTTATCCGCGCGATCTTTACGAGACTTGTGCGAGACTTCGAAACGTGACGTGTCAGCCAGGTGTCAGTGCCGCCATTTTGAAAACTGTTTTCCAAACGAAATATTGCACAAAAACGAGTTTAAATGACGATTACTGCCTACTTTTTTCAAACTTTCCTGATTGCTATCAAAACAAACAAAACTTCCGGCTTGATTCTGTCAGCATTCGAAAGAGGGCGCGTGCGTCTTTTGACAACGTTGGCAGATGTCGGTCACTTTGATTTCCACTGCAAGTTTTACTTCCGTCCTACGATGTCTCGTACAGGTCTCAACGCATCTCGTTTACGGCCATTGCTTTGACATATGGACTGATATGCTCTGTAATATATTTCAAACACTCATAACTTGCTATAGCAGCGACAAAATAGCCATCAAAAATACATTCCTGTATTTAATAAGATGAGATAAATAGAATGTTGATAGTAAAAAATTTGCCTTCAGTTCTCCTTTAATGACAATAAAGACCTCAGACCATGTGATTTTTACTGCGAACAAAATACATGAATCAACAGACTTCACGTTTATGAAGTGTAAATCTCACACTGCTAGATAACGCATACACAGTACTGACACGTACGAGTAAACAGTGACCGTTTTCATAGCACAAATACAATTCTTGCCATCAGAAAAGCTCGCTTTTCTCAGTGAATAAAAACAAATAAAAGCATGTCACATAAAAACACAAGGAAAATTAAATTAATTAAAAAAAAAAAAACTGAGTAGCCGGCGATGGAGCATTTGTAGGCGGCAAAATCACTGGCTGCTGGCTGTTATTGACACGACTGTATATATTTCACTTATTTCGTATGCTGTGTAAACTCCAGGATGAAAAGGCTAGTAAATCCTTCTCCATGATACATTGTGTTCTTATTTAATACAGAACGAGTTTCCAGGTCCACGTCCCGTAAAGTTTATTCGATACAGTCCTGAAGTTGTGATGTACGTAAAAGCGAGGCTGCCCTTTTAATCAGCACTTTTCAGTTTGCTTTCTCTTTCACAATCAAGATACACATCAATTTAAATTTAAAGACTTTTCTAAAGCATTCTTCATTCCATGATAAGTAAAAAAAAAAAAAAACCATGTTGTGCTTTTAGACTTTTTTTTTGTAACAGAAGCATATTAGTTTTCTGAAAACTATGCTGATTGGCACGGTGGTGCAGTAGGTCTCACTGTCACCTCACAGCAAGCAGGTTCTGGGTTTGAACCTGTCAGTTGACTGGGTCTTTTCTGTAGGAACTTTGCATGTTACAAGCATTTAAGTAGACGCTCTTATCCAGAGCGATGTACAACATACCCAGAGCAGCTGGGGGTTAGGTGCCTTGCTCAAGAACACTTCAGCCATTCCTGCTGGTTCAGGGAATCAAACCAGCAACCTTTTGGTCCCAAAGCTGCTTCTCTTACCTTTAGGACACGGGTTCTCCTCATGCCTGTGTGGGTTTCCTCTGGGTGCTCCGGTTTCCTCCTACAGTCCAGAGACATGCTGATTAGATCAACTGGCTACTGCTTACGTACGTACGTACGTACGTGCGTGTGTGTGTGTGTTTTCACTACTTGAGATGGGATAAATGCAGAGAGGAATTTCACTGTGCATGTGATAAATAAAAAGTCTTCTTCTTCTAAATTGCTCATAGGTGTGAATGAGAGTGTGAATGGCTGTCTGTCTCTGTGTTAGCACCATGATAGAAGAAGAAACCTTTATTTGTCACATGCACACTTCAAGCACAGTGAAATTCATCCTCTGCATTTAACCCATCTGAAGCAGTGAACACACGCGAACACACTCAGAGCAGTGGGCAGCCACACCAGAGCGCCCGGGGAGCAGTCAGGGGTCAGGTACCTTGCTCAAGGGCACCTCAGCCCAAGGCCGCCCCACGTCAACCTAACCTGCATGTCTTTGGGGGAAACCGGAGCACCCGGAGGGAACCCACACAGACACGGGGAGAACATGCAAACTCCACATGGAAAGGCCCTCACCGGCCGCTGGGTTCGAACCCGGAACCTTCTTGCTGTGAGGCGACAGAGCTAACCACTACACCACCGTGCCACCCCAGACTGGTGACTTGTGTAGGAAGACTCACCAATCCCAGCTGACTTTGGGCTCCAGCTCACCCGTGGCCTGCAATAGATTAGAGCTATGGAAATTGATTGAATGAATGAGTGCTGATGATTGTCCTACAGCAATTTTTACTGATACATTACTTGTGATTAGCTTGTGAGACACAAATTAATACAAGAGAAAATCTATTAAAAGTAACCGGTCTGTGCATGCGTGTGGCCTTTGTGATATCTTTTACACCTTTTTCTTGCCTCACGCTACAGAATCAAATGCAGAACATGCACTTCGGTGCACCAGCTTGCAATGGAAACGAAGCTTTTTAACAGCAAAATGAGAGCCTTTTTGAAGCGGGATATTGTCACTGGATTGAAAGTTCACTGAATCCCATGTTTAAAAACTATAAAGAGTTTTGTTTGGAGCACTTATTTACAAAAGTCGTGCTTGCTATAATTTTTTCCATGCAGTTTTCTCATCATAATGAGAAATGTATTTTGTAGCATATAATGACCCCCACAGCATCTCCACATTACCTATGAAGGATAATTTTATAGCTCAAGATTACTGTTTAGTATGCTGTAGAGCTTCAGAATATACACTCATCGGCCACTTTATTAGGAACTTGTTCTTGATTCTGTGATCCCTGTTCTTGGCTGCAGGAGTGGAACCCAATGTGGTCTTCTGCTATTGCATGATGAGATGCTTTTCTGCTCACCATAGTTGTAAAGAGTTGCTATAAGTTACTGTATGAAGAGTTTGGTTCCAAAACGCTATACATCCAATTCCATTGTTGCAAGAAAAAAAAAAAAAGTCACTTTTTCTGATTACAGGAAGTGATAAAAGGAAAACCACTGTATCCTGTTTTAAAATGTATTGGCTAGCTCCTTTATGATAAACTTCAAAAATGAAATCCAGAACTACAAGTAGGCTAATTATTTTTTGTCAAGTCGCTACATATCCACGCCACGGCATTTCCCCCCCCAAAATGCTACATATCCCTTTTGATTTAACGGTGCTCTTTCATGACAGATTATTTTTTAGATTATTTTATTGAAATTATTCATAATTCATGGCACGGTGGTGTAGTGGTTAGCACTGTCGCCTCACAGCAAGAAGGTCCGGGTTCGAGCCCCGTGGCCGTCGAGGGCCTTTCTGTATGGAGTTTGCATGTTCTCCCCGTGTCCACGTGGGTTTCCTCCGGGTGCTCCGGTTTCCCCCACAGTCCAAAAGACCTGCAGGTTAGGTTAACTGGTGACTCTAAATTGACCGTAGGTGTGAATGTGAGTGTGAATGGTTGTCTGTGTCTATGTGTCAGCCCTGTGATGACCTGGCGACTTGTCCAGGGTGTACCCCGCCTTTCGCCCATAGTCAGCTGGGATAGGCTCCAGCTTGCCTGCGACCCTGTAGGACAGGATAAAGCGGCTAGAGATAATGGATGGATATTCATAATTCAGCGTGAAATTGTCCAATAAATGCGAGAAGTGACGAAGCGATTTTCTACTTCATGGGCACAGCCATCTTAGAAGACTTCACAGCAATGGCGGTCTCTGATCAGCCAAATGGAGATGTCTGGTTTCAAGATAAATCGGTGATGGCGTTTCTTGCGTTTTGGAATGAAAGGCCGTAATGCAGTGTGTAAATCAATGGCAGATATATTTTGGGGAAAACTGAATATGGTACGAGTAAGATATGATAACTGCTGATGGTTTGGTGGCGGGAGTTTAAATTTTTCAAATTTGGCCTTTATTGCATTTTGGAACCAAACTCTTCATATCCTTCCTGGCAGCGCAAACCAATCTGGCCATTTTCCTCTGACCTCTCTTATCAACAAGGCACTTGTTTCCACCCACAGAACGGTCCCTCACTCAGTCTATGTTTTTTGCACCATTCTGAGTAAACTCTGTTCAAACAAAGAAGCATCGTTTTACAGTGATTTTAATAGCAGCCACAGTTTTGTTTTAGGGCGGTTCTGGGGAGGTGGCTTGTATTGTGACAAATTGTTTATCATGACCATGACTGTCCATGTATAATTCAGTGCACTTCCGGAAACACTCAATTCTGACATTGCTTTGTGCAATAAAAGATGCTTAAAGTGCCATTCCACCATTGGATGTATTCTTTGGCATAAAATACAATATATTTTATGACAACATGACTAGACAGAAATCTTTTAGCTTCAAAATGATATATCAAAATTTTGACAACGACAAGTATATTAATTTTGCGACCAAAGTCACCTACCCTTTTAATTTCCGCGCGGTAGTGAAACGTGAGGTCATCGTCAGGTTCCCCTTCTCGTGTACCACGTCACACGTGACGTGGCACAGATTATCAGCAATGGCGGATAGAACGCGATTTCCACTTGTCGATTGCTGTGCCGATATTCACCATCGACCGTCTCCTTTGGGCATCACTTGCTATTTTCCTTCGCTTCTTTTCCGAAGCTGACAATCGCGTTCTAGCCGCCATTGCTGATAATCTGTGCCACGTCACATGTGACGTGGTACACAAGAAGGGGAACCTGCCGATGACATCACGTTTCACTTCCGCGCGGAAATTAAAAGGGTAGGTGACTTTGGTCGCAAAATTAATATACTTGTCGTTGTCAAAAAAATTGTTTGATATATCATTTTGAAGCTAAAAGATTTCTCTGTCTAGTCATGTTGTCATAAAATATATTGTATTTTATGCCAAAAAAATACATCCAATGGTGGAATGGCACTTTAACAGTAACTTCTTTCATGTAAATATATTTTTGGCTACTTTTGAGATTCAGACTTCAGCTACACCTACAGACTCTTGACTGTGACCCTGGACTTTTTTCAACAGATCTATGGCGTAGGTAATTTCGCAGGATGACATGTGTACTCAAATGAAAATGGATCACACCCACACCCTCTGAAGAGAGGGAGGATTTATTTGCTAAGTGATGTTCCGGTGAACATGATTTCATTCAGCCTGTCAATAATGAATGAAAAAAAAAGTACATAAAAAATACATAGATAAGACAAAATGAGTAAATATTAAACAAAAAAGAAAATTAATGATTAATAAATAATTAACTTGTTATTGTCAGAGTGCAGGCACTTACAGATCTAATCACAGGAAGAAGTGACGAACCAACAGCGTAGAGCCAAATCGAAAAGCAGGAATTGTAGACAGTAGGCGGGCGAGGGTCGGTCGATCAGCAAACAGAGTAACTTAGACAAAACCAGGAGGAAGAAACGTGAGAAGGATAGCAAGAGTCAAACTAACAAACGCTCAGACAGCGAATACAAAGGCTCGGTATGGACTGGAAAAGCAGAACAATACTTAACAATGAGGTAGAGTTTGAGAGGGGCTTAAAGGCGTCACGCAGTGGCGATAAAAGTCGCATTATTCTGCACCAGAATGCTTTTGAGATTCGAAATAAATTGACCGTCGATTTTTCAAAAGCTTCCCGTGGTTGTAATCGGTCCTTATTTGGTCATGCCCATCACTTGAAATTTCCCGTGTTCGCAGCGCCCCCTCTCGGTCAATGGAACAGCTGCGTGACGTCATCCCAGTAACCACTCGGTGCAGTTGCAACGGCGGACACACCAGAAAATAGGAGCGATGCTGAGGAAATTAGCTTTGATTTTACCGATACAGAAGAAGAAAATGGCCCACAAGTAGAGATTTTGACAGCTGAATGTCCTGGTGGTATCCAGCCTTACAGATCTGAACCTGAGCGCTCATCTTCAGAAGAAAATGAGGACAGTTCTGACGACGACAGAAACGAAGACGAGAATGAAGAAGACCGGCGACTTGAAGACTTGTTTTGGTTGGTTTCTCTGACTAAATCACTACTTGTGTGTATTTTTAAAGACCATTTTCACTTGAATTAGAATGCTGTGTGATTAATCTATGATTGTGTGTAATACTGATAGCTGTAGGGGGTGAAAGTATAGCTAGAAAGATTGAATTCTAGCAACTTGACAGCTTGCGATCTCGCGAAATGCAGTGGGCCTTCTGATACAGTAGACCCCTTGATATTCCAGTTTTCATCATTTTCCTTTTATTGCGGTTGATTTTAACTTGATATTCAGTATGTTATAGGCTGGGAGTATTGAGCTTTGTATTGTATTGTTTAGTAAACGTACAATCGTCAGTAATAAGTGATAATTATTAGTTAAAGGCAGCTCTGTGGCATAAATCTTTCAATTAATCTTCTGTCATCCATTTGCTAAAATTATGTGCCACATATGTTATCAAGACAACACTTCATGTGACAAAGATATGACAAATACATAAATGTATGAAAATCATTTTGTACAATTAATGATTGATACATAGAAACACTTAAAACATGTTTTTAAAAAAATATATTTTTTCTATCAATACCTAACCATGACCATGGGCTTGAATAACCCACCAAACCCGACATTTTGACACATGATATAGCCTGATTGCTGAAATTACCGCACGACGCCTTTAAGTAGTGTGGTGGTAACTGACCTAATGATAAACAGCTGAGCTCAGTACTCTGGTGACAGGGGGCGCTGTGAATCTTGGACGTTGTAGTCTTCGGCAGCCATGTTTGTAGTTTGGTTAGCTCTGTTGGTTTCAGCGCTCCTACTGACAGATATCTCAAGAAAATGGCATTTAAAAAATTACCAGCACAGCTGTTCTTGGCTTCTGTATTCATTGGTGCTGTCTTGCAGCGATTTTAATGATAATGTATTTTTCTTCAGCTTTTCTGATACAAAATAATGCTTTTAAGTCAGAGGAATATGTGGGAATGTACACTCACTTTTATACAACGAACTTGTTCTTGATTCTAAGATTCCTGTTCTTGGCTGCAGGGAGTGGAACCCAATGTGTTCTTCTGCTGTTGTATGCTGAGATGCTCTTCTGCTCACCACAGTTGTAAAGAGTTGCTATGAGTTACTGGGAAGCTCGAACCAATCTGTCCATTTTCCTCTGACCTCTCTTATCAACAAGGGGTTTAACAAACTCTTAACAAACCCAAGGTGTTTGTTTCCACCCACAGAACTGTCCCCTCACTCAGTCGATGTTTTTTGTTTTTTTGCACCATTCTGTGAGACTGTTGTGTGTGAAAACCCCAGGTGATCAGGAGTTTCTGAAATGCTCAAATAAACCAGTCCGTCTGGCTCAAATCAACGATGTGTAGTGGTTAGCACGGTCGCCTCACAGCAAGAAGGTTCTGGGTTCGAGTCCCGTGGCCGGCGAGGGCCTTTCTGTGCGGAGTTTGCATGTTGTTTGCATGTTGCGGTTGGGATAATTGTATGTAGGGATAAGTGAAGAATTCCTAAAGGTTCTGGATTTAGTCCTTTCAGTAAAGGCTTTTTCCTACTGTATAATGTCTTGTTTCCCCCAATATACTTGATTACTAAAATACAAGATGTCAAAGTCCCTCCCCAGGCAGTGCATAGGGCGGCGCCGATCTCCATAGCCCTCGGCCTCTCACATAGCTAGGGTTACAGTGGGGGGCTAGTCCTCTGGTACCCGCGAGAGTTTGACTCCCCACTCGCATTTGTATTGCAGCGTGCCTTGCCAGATGGCACCATTTTTACGATGGTCTTTGGTATGACCTGACCGTGAGCAGAACTCACGATCGAGAGGCGGACACGCTAACCACTAGGCCAACTCGTGGTACAAAATACAAGATGTACTAAAGTACATACAAGATGTATTAAAATACATCTTGACATATGTCTCATCTCATCTCATTATCTCTAGCCGCTTTATCCTGTTCTACAGGGTCGCAGGCAAGCTGGAGCCTATCCCAGCTGACTACGGGCGAAAGGCGGGGTACACCCTGGACAAGTCGCCAGGTCATCACAGGGCTGACACATAGACACAGACAACCATTCACACTCACATTCACACCTACGGTCAATTTAGAGTCACCAGTTAACCTAACCTGCATGTCTTTGGACTGTGGGGGAAACCAGAGCACCCGGAGGAAACCCACGCGGACACGGGGAGAACATGCAAACTCCGCACAGAAAGGCCCTCGCCGGCCACGGGACTCGAACCCGGACCTTCTTACTGTGAGGCGACAGCGCTAACCACTACACCACCGTGCCGCCTCTTGACATATGTATACATTTTAATGTATATTGTAATTGTTTTTCATCAGTAAAGATCACACGAAAGTTGTTTACAAACCTTTAAACCTTTAAGGTAGTGTGATTAAGAAGCAAAAATCCACTGGAAGGAAAGTTTATTTTAGTGTCTCGTATTTTAATGCCAATTTTAAAAAGAAGAGCACCACTTATACATCCGTTGAGTTGAATGTGTAAAATATATGCGTGTAGTGCAAAAATTAGAAGCCTGGGTCACTGTACTGGGGTTTTATGATGAATCATTTCGGACTGTGCGTAATCTGTGTGTAATATTTCTGCAGCTGACAGAACGAGAGGCAGCTATAATCGGTGTGATTCAGACTTCACACGATGGATGCTTGATTTTCTGGGTGCTAATAACAGCTCAAGTGACTGAATAAGTTTTTTGTTTGGTTTTTTTTCCAACAAAAAATATTTGCTTAATGTGTATTTGATCGTGGAACAGTTTTATTTTACTCTTGATACCGAGGCATCTGTTATATGCAAGTATTGCATGATACATTACAGTAGGATTGTCCTTGACAAACTTTTCTACTAAATATAAACTAATCACCTGTCATCCCACCAGGGAGGACGAGCATCTGACAAAGTTTTTATTAGCATCGGTAAAAAGGTCCACTTCATATCCTGGCCCAAGTATTTGTCAGGACTGAGGTAATACTGTATATATATATATTTAGCCACTGTCTAAAAGCGGAGCTCCTGATGACTGTATGAGCAAAATATTTGCAAGGGCACAAAATCAACCTGAATAGAATAATAATATTAGAGCACATGAACCATCGGATCGTGTCGTGTCGTGCATTTGACGTCAGTAAATTGCTGCATTGTCTTGAGACAGTGATACCAATAATGAGATACGTATAGCAGTTACGATACATGTTTATTCCTTTCTTTGACACCGCATGCCATGCACCAGAAACGACACCACGACATTTATTATTTTGTGACTCTGCTGGGTGCCTGGAGGACAGCAGTGAACCGGCGCTTTCACTTTACATCATTACTGTGTAGTTATGATCGAACATTATCGGACATAAGAACTAATCGATATCGATCCACGGTCATTTTAGATTATCTACAACTAAGGAAAGACGCTCATAATTGCTATTGAACTACAGTGGTGCTTGAAAGTTTGTGAACCCTTTAGAATTTTCTATATTTCTGCATAAATATGACCTAAAACATCATCAGATTTTCACACAAGTCGTAAAAGTAAAGAGAACCCAGTTAAACAAATGAGACAAAAATATTATACTTGGTCATTTATTTATTGAGGAAAATGATCCAATATTACATATCTGTGAGTGGCAAAAGTATCTGAACGTCTAGGATTAGCAGTTAATTTGAAGGTGAAACTAGACAGGGACACTCTAACGAGTGCAAACCCCGCCTTTTCCCTATTAAAATACATTGGGCGAAAATTTCGAAGTTCTGCCATGACCTTGACCTTTGACCTTTGACCTCCAAAATTTAATGGTTTCCTTCCTGGGTGATTGGCAACACGTACAAAATTTGGTCCAAATCGATCCATTGGTTCTTGAGATATCTTGCAGACACACAGACAGACAGACAGACAGACAGACAGATACACACACACACAGACTGACGCAGGTGAAAATAATAACCCCTCCGACTACTGTCGGCGGGGTTAATTAGAGTCAGATCACTCCAAGAGCAAGGCGTGTAATAGTCAGCGAGGTTACAAAGGACCCCAGGGTAACTTCTAAGCAACTGAAGGCCTCTCTCACATTGGCTAATGTTAATGTTCATGAGTCCACCATCAGGAGAACACTGAACAACAATGGTGTGCATGGCAGGGCTGCAAGGAGAAAGCCACCGCTCTCCAAAAAGAACATTGCTGCTCGTCTGCAGTTTGCTAAAGATCATGTGGACAAGCCAGAAGGCTATTGGAAAAATGTTTTGTGGACGGATGAGACCAAAATAGAACTTTTTGGTTTAAATGAGAAGCGTTATGTTTGGAGAAAGGAAAACACTGCATTCCAGCATAAGAACCTTATCCCATCTGTGAAACATGGTGGTGGTAGTATCATGGTTTGGGCCTGTTTTGCTGCATCTGGGCCAGGACGGCTTGCCATCATTGATGGGACAATGAATTCTTAATTATACCAGCGAATTCTAAAGGAAAATGTCAGGACATCTGTCCATGAACTGAATCTCAAGAGAAGGTGGGTCATGCAGCAAGACAACGACCCTAAGCACACAAGTCGTTCTTCCAAAGAATGGTTAAAGAAGAATAAAGTTAATGTTTTGGAACGGCCAAGTTAAAGTCCTGACCTTAATCCAATCGAAATGTTGTGGAAGGACCTGAAGCGAGCAGTTCATGTGAGGAAACCCACCAACATCCCAGAGTTGAAGCTGTTCTGTACGGAGGAATGGGCTAAAATTCCTCCAAGCCGGTGTGCAGGACTGATCAACAGTTACCGGAAACGTTTAGTTGCAGTTATTGCTGCACAAGGGGGTCACACCAGATACTGAAAGCAAAGGTTCACATACTTTTGTCACTCACAGATATGTAATATTGGATCATTTTCCTCAAAAAATAAATGACCAAGTATAATATTTTTGTCTCATTTGTTTAACTGGGTTCTCTTTATCTCCTTTTAGGACTTGTGTGAAAATCTGATGATGTTTTAGGTCATATTTATGCAGAAATATAGAAAATTCTAAAGGGTTCACAAACTTTCAAGCACCACTGTATACAATAATTATGTTTACATGAGTGTAGAGAGTAAGAAATCGTTCAAGTCAAAAAGCGTTCAATGCAAAGATACGTTGCCCGCTATGAAAACAAAAGAAAACAAAACAGTAGAATAAAAAGCTTCAGGGGAAAAAAATTCCGACTGGAAAACAAACTCCTCGACCAAATGCAACGTATGAGCTCCGAGGGTTCGAGCTGCAATGTTGATATTTCAAACTTGATGTCAAACAGTTGTCTGGTTACATCTGTCAGCTGTCCAACAAGCGAGTGGACTTATAAAACTGTTTTAGATGAAGCTGTCATGAATATTTTCTGTAAAACATGTTAGTCAATAATCCCACATTATTTTGTATAAAGCAAATTAAAAATAAACACCGGATAAAAACCCATCTATCTTATGTAAATAAAGATACACATTTTATTGTCCGGTGGTCAAGTGTTTATGAGATACGTTTCCTTGCACTTATGATCGGGTTCCCTGTGGTGGTACACGTACATCGTTCGTATATACAGTACTGTGCAAAAGTCTTAGACATGTCTAAAGAAATGCTGTCGACCAAAAATGGCTTAAGAATAATTAAATGAAATGTTTCAACATTAAAAAAAAATACTATAAACAGGAATCAGTAAGAGGCGGCACGGTGATGTAGTGGTTAGCGCTGTCGCCTCACAGCAAGAAGGTCCGGGTTCGAGTCCCGTGGCCGGCGAGGGCCTTTCTGTGCGGAGTTTGCATGTTCTCCCCGTGTCCGCGTGGGTTTCCTCCGGGTGCTCCGGTTTCCCCCACAGTCCAAAGACATGCAGGTTAGGTTAACTGGTGACTCTAAATTGAGCGTAGGTGTGAATGTGAGTGTGAATGGTTGTCTGTGTCTATGTGTCAGCCCTGTGATGACCTGGCGACTTGTCCAGGGTGTACCCTGCCTTTCACCCGTAGTCAGCTGGGATAGGCTCCAGCTTGCCTGCGACCCTGTAGAACAGGATAAAGCGGCTAGAGATAATGAGATGAGATGAGGAATCAGTAAGCCATAATAAATAAGTCAATATTTGGTGTGAGGCGATTCTCATCTCATTATCTCTAGCCGCTTTATCCTGTTCTACAGGGTCGCAGGCAAGCTGGAGCCTATCCCAGCTGACTACGGGCGAAAGGCGGGGTACACCCTGGACAAGTCGCCAGGTCATCACAGGGCTGACACATAGACACAGACAACCATTCACACTCACACCTATGGTCAATTTAGAGTCACCAGTTAACCTAACCTGCATGTCTTTGGACTGTGGGGGAAACCGGAGCACCCGGAGGAAACCCACACGGACACGGGGAGAACATGCAAACTCCGCACAGAAAGGCCCTTGCCGGCCCTGGGGCTCGAACCCAGGACCTTCTTGCTGTGAGGCGACAGCGCTAACCACTACACCACCGTGCCGCCTGTGAGGCGATTCTTTGCTTTAAAAAAAACAATAGCCATCTGAGGTACAGTGAGTGCAGTTTTATGCGGAAATGAGCTGTAGGTTTTACTGAGCGTCTTACAGAACCAGCCGCAGTTCTTCTGGACACTTTAACTGTCACACTCGCTTCTTCATTTTGCACCAAAACCCAGCATCCTTCATTATGTTTTCTTTTTTAATCTGAAAAGTGGTCTGTTATGGAATACACTGCTCAGATACAGACATTTTTTTCTGTAACATTTAATTTTGTGCTGGAAAACTAACGCTTGGGACTCTAAAATGTTTTTGTACTGACTCGATAATGTAGAAGTCATAAAATAGAAATCTGTAACAAAGCTTGTATGGAAAAAAAACAAAATAAGGTACCAAAGACTTTTGCACAGTACTGTATGTACGGACGTCGTACGGCCGTAAAAGGCATCAAAGATCAGGTCGATGCATGACCATATTCTCATAAGTATGGAGCTTCGCACCGCGCTCTGCGTTCAGGGAGCTCTGCTATAAATCAGCTCCATTACAGAGAGGTTAACGTTTGCAGATTGAACCGACTGTGATAGTGATATCAGGAGAAAACCTAACATGTTGCTCGTGTATGCCACAAGTGATGCAATATCATTAGATTTCACGAGCGTGCATGCACTCAGCACTGGGCAGAATGCTGAGATCTCCAGCCATGCATATCAAGTTTCAAGTTTATTTGTATAGCGCTTTTAACAATAGACATTGTCGCAAAGCAGCTTTACAGAATTTTAATGACTTTAAACACGAGATAATTATTATCCCTAATCTATCCCCAGTGAGCAAGCCTGTGGAGACGGTGGCAAGGAAAAACTCTCTCAGACGACATGAGGAAGAAACCTCGAGAGGAACCAGACTCAAAAGGGAACCCATTCTCATTTGGGTGATAACAGACAGCTTTAACATGAAGTCTGTTTCGTTGATGTTATAACTCTTTATTGATGTGCAAAACTGTTCATGACAACTGCAGTCCTAAAGTTAGCAAGTCAACTGTAGTCCTCAGCCATGAAAAGCATTACTGTAAGTGTCCAGAGCGTCTTCCAAGTGCGACTTTCGACTGGCCATATGGGGCCGTCCTCCACAGGAGCGATGTGATGAGACTCCAGCCAGAAGTAGGGCATCAGGATGGATCAGGCAGGTCCGAGGAACAGAAGAGGTCAGCATCCCGATCTCAGGATCGACGTGTAACTCAGAGGGACAAAAGAGAAAGAGAAAGAAAACACAGGTTGTTAGGTCAAACGGCCATATGCATATAGGCGTATGGCCAAAACCAACCATCTCCTGATTCATATTCGACAGAACAGGCTCAAGTGTGAGCGAGTTGAGGTCTGTCAGAATCCCCTTGAACAATGTCCTTTCACTATGTTGTGTGAAAGAGTATTTTCGCTGGTAGTTAGATAGTTAGCTGCATTGCAGCACCACCTAACCTTACTTGTGGTAGGCACCTGTAGGCTGGCAGGGGAAGAACCAGATTTCTGTCCTGGAGTCGAAACTGGAGGCTCAACTATTCAGTCATTATCAGCTTGCAGGTACCTGCTAGATATTACATCGTTGCGTTCTGCTGCTACTGATAACGATCAAGCAGGATGACTGGTCTTGAGAAATCAAAGCATCTGAGTTGTATGGACTCGGCTCATGGATCATTGATTTCATCTGAATCATGTCTAAGACCAAGTAATTGAACTGTCTCGAGAATAATTCACACTATTTTCTGGGATTGTTGTTGTGCATCGGTTGTCACTGGGCCTCAGTATTTGCGCCTAGCAAGCTGTTTATACTGAAGGGCTTAGGTTGGATCTGACTCTGAGCCAGGATCCAAATCTGCCAGCCGAGCACGCCATGTCGACTCAGGCATCGCTGCTTATTCAGGACAGGGAAGGTTCGAGTCGACACAGAATCACTGAGACGGCGACTCACATCTACTCCAGCCTGAGTGTAGAGAAAAAAACGTATTTCGTGTTGTGTTGTAACGTGTTAGCTCCAAGCTTCGTCAATCAGCTATTTGGTGGCGGCTGTGGACAGCAAAAACGCACAGCTGGGAAGTAATTCAGCAGGAAAAAAATAATGAGCTGTACATACTGACCGCAAGGCAAAGTCAGCGACACTGACGGGAAAAAAAAAAGTCCAATAAGAACAGCAAGTGACCAGCTAATGAAGGAAAAACAGTTTGAAACAAATGATTGCTATGGAGCATTTTATGAATGATGCAGGATCCAGAAGAAAGCATACTCACTAAGATGGAAAAAAAACGGCAGGAGACTATCTTCAGCTTTGGAGAAGATGGTCACGAGTGTTGTGTTCTTATAGTCTGACCTTCACACGAATTAGAAAGGGAACGATTGCTGTATGATGTGGAGTGTATTGGAAATCCTGCAACACTGTGTAACTTGATGGAAGATCTCAGCTTGTGTACACACACAGACAAAGGGTCATCAAGGTGCTCTCCATCTCCTCTGCCATTTAGGAAAGGTGAATGCAGATGAAGATGCGTTTTAATTAGAAAGCAGGTTTTGTATTACTTTGTCTGGCTCTTTGACAGCATGAAATTGTGAAACCTCAGTGGTTAATGTTGTGTATTTGTTACCAGAAGGTTGTGAATTCAAGTCACAGGTTTAGAAGGATCTGGTCTCATAAAAAGCAGCGTGGGAAATAAGCCCGGACCGGCGGACATTGACCGGTAATTTTCGCATTTGTCCGTCTGTATTTCAAAAGCATTGGACCGGATAGCCCATGAAAAATTGTAAAGATATGGTTCTAATCTACTTCTAATTTTCTTCCAAATGTTAAGGCCCGGTCACACAGCACTCCGCGTCTATATCACGTACAAAAAGATACAAAAATCAGGTGGACGTGGTCGTAAGTGGTAATTTTTGGTCAATTTTGGCTTTGCCGTGCTTTGTACGGGGTATGGCCGTCGGCGGCTGTTTCACTGCCATAGCACTGCCAAATCACGGGTAACCGCGGCTCAGCGTCGTTGGAAGAGCGGCTTGCTGCGCATATAAAAGCGGTAGGATATGTTGAGCCTGTATCAGTTGGTTCTGTTGGTGCTGGAGCATTAAGATGAGGAGATCACAGCGTTGAGGGTTCATGTTCACCCCTTGACATTTAGACTGCAAGTGCCGAGGTCTCAGAAAATTACGGTATTTACATGCCGCAAATCAGAAGTGATGCAGAAGTGATTAGACAGTGATCAATCGAATTTAGAACTTGTTTGAGACGTCGTTTAACGGGCTTAGACAGTGCTATGTACGCGGAAAAATCCATTTCTCAGTGATAAGCCGCTAAACACACGCTATATCCCGTGATACCAACGCGTAACACCCGTCCGATGACCGTGCTCTGCCCGTGATAGACCGCCAAACTTTCGCGTCTTACCACGTCTCCCCAAGTTTTAATAACGGCCGGGACACTGATTATCACGTGTTTTTCACCTGTGTTGCACGTCTTTACCATGTGTGCCGGCCGTGGTTGTCCGCGGTCTAAAGTTTTGAGCAGTCCAAAACTTTTTGCCGCGTCCGACGCCGTTCCGATTTTCCCCTGCGTCCTGTCACGTCTGTATATCGACTGTAACACGTCTTAACTTCGACATCAACACGAACAATATCGTCTGCTTCACGGGAGAGCACTTTTTGACGGGTTTTGGCCGTGATAAAGCCGTAAAGCGCTGTGTGACCGGGCCTTTACACTGGGGGGCGGCACGGTGGTGTAGTGGTTAGCACTGTCGCCTCACAGCAAGAAGGTCCTGGGTTCGAGCCCCGTGGCCGGCGAGGGCCTTTCTGTGTGGAGTTTGCATGTTCTCCCCGTGTCCGCGTGGGTTTCCTCCGGGTGCTCCGGTTTCCCCCACAGTCCAAAGACATGCAGGTTAGGTTAACTGGTGACCCTAAATTGACCGTAGGTGTGAATGTGAGTGTGAATGGTTGTCTGTGTCTATGTGTCAGCCTTGTGATGACCTGGCGACTTGTCCAGGGTGTACCCCGCCTTTCACCCGTAGTCAGCTGGGATAGGCTCCAGGTTGCTTGCGACCCTGTAGAAGGATAAAGCGGCTAGAGATAATGAGATGAGATGAGACATTTTGAAAATGGTGGTGTAGTGGTTAGCGCTGTCGCCTCACAGCAAGAAGGTCCGGGTTCGAGCCCCGTGGCCATCCAAAGACATGCAGGTTAGGTTAACTGGTGACTCTAAATTGACCGTAGGTGTGAATGTGAGTGTGAATGGTTGTCTGTGTCTGTGTGTCAGCCCTGTGATGACCTGGTGACTTGTCCAGGGTGTACCCCGCCTTTCACCCGTAGTCAGCTGGGATAGGCTCCAGCTTGCCTGCGACCCTGTAGAACAGGATAAAGCGGCTAGAGACAATGAGATGAGATGAGATGTATATAATAAACTCCTTAATAACTTCACTTGCTTGGTCTTTACGGGAAAATATCAGACCTCAGTCTTTTATTTTAGACCTGCTGTCAAGACCTCGGTCTTATATTTTCCTGTAAAGACCTTGCACTATAAAAAACCATTTAACATACAGCAAAGCAGCAACGGTTCGATTCTGCCCAATCAGCAGGGCCTATTCTTCTGAACCCAAGCTGCGATAACCTGTAATTAAAGCGTTTCCAGAGCTGAGGTGGAGAGAAAGCAAGACCACTTCATTATCTACTTCACAATGTTCCCGTTAGAAGCGCACTACTGTGTGTGTGATCTAATTAGATCATGTATTTAAACCACCTTATTTCAGACTGAATCGATGTCCAATTTGTTTGCATTGAGCTGCTTTCTCTAAACCACAGCGTATGAAGAACTGTTGTTTTATTCATATTCTAGTTCCTGTTACAGTCACTGCAACGACTGTAATTCTTCAACAGAACATCAAACTGTAATTTCGCTAATAGATATACATTATACACTGCACCATGTCAGATAATGTTCTTGGCTCAACTTAGTTTTAATCAACGTAGTGAGTCAGGATTAAATGGAATTAAACATGGCTCACACTGTTAATTAGGACGAAAAAGAGCGGCTTTCAGTTTTCAAGTCAATTTGGTTTCTGTAGCTGGGGTGACTGTAGGCATGTAAAGTTATATTATGTGATGATAGATTGTGATGATTTGAATCGATGGAAAAAAAATCATAATTATTAATCAGGCTGCATAGTTTTTTTTCCTAACTGTAATTGTGTTGTTTAGACAGCAGAGGGTAACGTAATGTAAAATATTAGAAATACACATGACTTCACCGTACGTAGAAGTAACACAGTGCTAACACAGCTCCACAAAAACATTTAAAATGGGAAAGAGCTGTTGCGTGATTGACTATACAAATAGATTCAACAAGAAATCGGAGCAGGCTGCTGAAAGCGAAAGAAAAGAGAAGCAACAAGTTTCATATGTTTATAAAAGTTTATCAAGAAAAGGCCTGTGTTATTAACTTTTTCATTTTTAATAAAAATAATATTTTAGTTAATAGGATATTTTATTTTTTTCGCGGTACGGTTTCCATCAAATCCTGCGCTCTGACTGGCTGGCGAGCGGGTCCGTATCCTATGGTACGGACCCCGGTTACGGACCTCTGGCAACTTGCTTGTTCACAACAACAACAACAACAACAAACATAGTAGCAATTTTTGTCAACATTTATCTTTTTTATAAGATTTATTTATAAGATTTTTATCAAAAATCTTATAAATTTTTGCCAGCATTTCTCAGGAGAATAGCATTAATTTTACATCATGGATAGCGATAACGACAGTGTTCACAGCGAAAGCGAGTTTTACTACCCTGAGGAAGAAGAAATAAAAGAAAACATTTCAGGAGAAAGCTAAAAACCTCTAACTGTTGCTAACGCAGAGCAAAAACATGGCTGAATCCTGAATGACTCAATTTTGTATAAATAGGGGACTACATAGGCGGCAAAGTATAGTTTTTTTCCTGCCATGGAAGTGCACTTGTATACCGAGGAGGAAGCCATTTGCATTACAGCCGTGAATGAGGATTCAAAATGGCGGCTCGGCTCGGTTTTCCCTTTCGGGCGCTCTCGTTTTCTGTTAGAATTTGGTAAAGAAAAAAATAAATATATTATTTACCAGCTTAAGGTCGGTCCGTATGGTGAAATACCGTGACCTCGGCCCAGAGGCCCTCGCTCAGTACTTTCAAGACCTCGGTCACAGTATTTCACCATACGGACCTCCCAGCTGGTAAATAACATATATATATATTTTACTCCAACCTTTACAAATGCGAGTAAATAGTGACAGTTGGTTAATAAGAAAATTAAACAAAATTTGTTTTTTTATTTATATTTTAACAAAAGTAAGATATAAGCTGATAAAGAATAGGAAAATAAATGCTACGTTTTTTGCAATAAAATTTTCTTCATTTAATTTTTTTTTCAAATCAAATTGTGAACCCGATATGATGAATCGAATTGAATGGTGAATTGAGTGAATCATTACATGCCTTGGTGATAGGGAAGCTAACACAAGCAAATACCGATTTTGGACTGGCACATGACATCACCTTTGCCAATTATAGTCATGCCAACTTGAACTGGACATATATATATACACACACACACACACAAATACAGTGACTTGTTTATGTACACAATTCACAGCTATGCAACAGCTGTACAGATGTATTTGGTGATACAGTGTGAAAGCACTCTTAGGCCCTGTCCACACGGCAACGGATTCAGGTGAATCTGATAAAATTGTTTATCGTTTCGGCCTGGCGTCCACACGGCACCGGCGTTTTGGGTGCCCCAAAACGAAATCTTTTGAGAATGGGTTCCAGAGTGGAAAGATCTGGCAATGGCGCCGTTGCGAAGTCATCTGGATGAGTAGAATGGATTTGTTTACGATGACATCACAACCACATGACTGTGAGTGCTTCACGCCGGGTAGAAGTGTAACGAACTCGATGCGAGTTGTCAACAAATCCTATAACTTGGTTCATGAAACGCGCTTACAAAGTATTTTCACTGTGAATATTTATTGTGTAATGGTGCAAAGTGAGAGAAAGTGAGAGAGAGAGAGAGAATAGCCCTTAGGGCAGAGTCAATCCCGCCAGCAAAAATAGGGGAAAAAAAAGGAGCGATCTCACCTCTTCAGATGTTGGTATAAGTCCTACAATACATTCCTCAAAAAGGGCGTAGAAGAACAAATTAATCCATCAACTTGTAGCATTCAATTTATTCCGGAACATTAAAGACGCCGCCTTCCGCGTAGAATCATATGTCATCCTCGCCGCCATATTGGATGGGGCAAAGCGGAGAATAAAGATGCCTCATTCATGTGCTGCGTTTAACTGTACCAACAGGTTTGCCGTCCAAACGAGATCACATGGGATTACCTTTCACAGGTGAGACTGGAAAAATACTTTTCATTGTATTTGGTCATTATAATGTAATTTTACGAACAGATTTTTCTGACTGTGGCTAATATGAAGTCTCGCGCATAATAGTTTATGCGCATGCGTCCTTACTTCTTCTATTATTCTGGTGTCTCCGATGGGACCGTCTTACAGCGCACCTAGAGGTGTGGCATGTGTATTGCATCGTTTTCAGCAAGCGTTGCGTTGCCATATGTACCTGATATTTTACTGATCCATTGCCCATGTGGACGCGATATTTTTTTTTAAAATCTCGTTGCCGTTATCGTGTGGATGTAGCCTAAGTAGCTCCGCAGAAATCGCATAATCTAGGTCGTGTAGCTCGATTCTGAGAAATCAAGTTCGGTTCAATTTCAGCCGAATTAAGGTGTATACATGGCATTTTGAACTTCGATTTCAGTCGAGCAACGGCAGAAATTCGATTCTCTCTATGTGCATGTAAACGCACTGATAGACACAGACAACCATTCACACTCTCATTCACACCTACGGTCAATTTAGAGTCACCAGTTAACCTAACCTGCATGTGTTTGGACTGTGGGGGAAACCGGAGCACCCGGAGGAAACCCACGCGGACACGGGGAGAACATGCAAACTCCACACAGAAAGGCCCTCGCCGGCCCCGGGGCTCGAACCCGGACCTTCTTGCTGTTAGGCGACAGCGCTAACCACTACACACACAAAGTTTAGACACAAAAAAAGAAAGATATGGGGAAGTTCGTGAAGATATCAAGATAGACAGAAATAAAGAAATGAAGACAGGTTGACGGACAGACAGACAGACAGATAGATAGACAGACAGTGAGTGTGTGAGTGAGTGAAAGAGTGAAAGAGTGAAGGGATATACAAAGTCTAGAAATAAAAAAGTAAAAAAGAGATGGGGAAGTCAATTAAGATATCAAGAAAGACAAATAAAGAAATGAAGACTGACAGACAGACAGAGAGTGAGTGAGTGAGTGAGTGAGTGAGTGAGTGAGTGAGTGAGTGAGTGAAAGAAAGAAAGCGTGAGGGGATGTACAAAGTCTAGAAATAAAAAAAAAAATAAGAAAGAGATGGGCGGCATGGTGATGTAGTGGTTAGTGCTGTCGCCTCACAGCAAGAAGGTCCGGGTTCGAGCCCCGTGGCCGGCGAGGGCCTTTCTGTGCGGAGTTTGCATGTTCTCCCCGTGTCCGCGTGGGTTTCCTCCGGGTGCTCCGGTTTCCCCCACAGTCCAAAGACATGCAGGTTAGGTTAACTGGTGACTCTAAATTGACCGTAGGTGTGAATGTGAGTGTGAATGGTTGTCTGTGTCTATGTGTCAGCCCTGTGATGACCTGGCGACTTGTCCAGGGTGTACCCCGCCTTTCGCCCGTAGTCAGCTGGGATAGGCTCCAGCTTGCCTGCGACCCTGTAGAACAGGATAAAGCGGCTAGAGATAATGAGATGAGATGAGAAGAAAGAGATGGAGAAGTTGAAGTTATCGAGAAAGACAGAAATATAGTGAGTGAGTGAGTGAAAGAGCAAGGGGATATACAAAGATGAGGAATAAAAAAATAAGAAAGAGATGGGGAAGTTGATGAAAAGATCAAGAAAGAAATGTAGATAGATAGAGAATGAGAGTGAGTGAAAGAGCAAGGGGATATACAAAGTCTGGAAAGAAAATAAGAAAAAGATGTGGAAGTTGATGAAGATACCAAGAAATAAAGAGATGAAGACAGACAGACAGATAGATACTGAGTGAGAGAGCGAGGGGACATACAAACATGAGGAATAAAAAATAAGAAAGATGGGAAGTTGATGAAGAGATCAAGAAAGAAATAAAGATAGATAGATAGATAGATAGATAGATAGATAGATAGATAGATAGATAGATAGATAGATAGATAGATAGATAGAGTGTGCTCTATTTCTGCAGTTGAATTCTTCAATCTACATGAATCTACAAAGTGTGTCAGTTCTACCTTAAAAATTGAAGGCATAGTAAAATCAGTGAATTGCTATGGAAGGATGGAGGGATGAATGAAAGAATAGAAGGGTGAGATAGATGAGTATCTTTAATATGATAAGCAGTTAAGTGCTGTACTTTGGCAGTTGACTCCATATTCCAGGTTTGGGACTCGACCTTGAAAGATGTGGGAGTAGTTAAATCAATGGTTTCTAAAGGGGGGATGGAGGGATGAAAAAAAAGGAAAGAGGAGCAGCAAAAAAGTTCTGCAGTATTTATGCCAGGTGCGACATTTAGCAACTTCGGTGGCTGTAGCTTTTAATCTCTAGGAGCAGTGAGGCCTTGAAAAATGAACCAACGCCAATGGAAAGAAAAGTTAGTGATAAAAACACCCCATAAAGCAGGAGCGATAGAGATAGTGATAGAGATATAAAAAGAGGTAGAGTGCTTTGTAGTATGGCCCAGAACATGTCGAGTAAGTTTGGAGGAAGCCATGGCCTCATGGTTAGAGAAGCAGGTTTGGGACCAAAAAGTTGCGGGTTCTATATATTATACATATAAAAGGATCTCAGTCATGCACTTATCCAATCAGCCAATCACGTGGCAGCAGCGCAGTGCATAAACTCATGCACATACGGTACAGGATGAAGAGCTTCAGTTCACATGAAGCAACAGCATGGGGGGAAAGAACAGGAACCTGAGGCTACAGTGGGTCTAGACTGAAACTTGACACTTAAAGATTGGAAAAGCTTTGCTTGTTTTTTGTTTTTTTCACCTTTCCAGTAGGGGCGACCCTGTGCCCACAGTCACCTCGGCTGCTTGTTCTTGGTTGACAGGAACAAACATCTGATGTGGTCGTTTACTGTTGCAGCCTCTTCAGCTAAAGGCTCGGTGTGTTGTGTATTCTGAGCTGCTTTGCTCCTCGCCACAATTTGAAAGCGTGGTTATTTGAGATCCCATATCCTGCCTGTCAGCTCACGCGTCTGGACATTCTCCTCTAACCTCTCTCCTCATCAAGGCATTTCCATCTGCAGAATTAATGCTTACTGGAAGGGGTTTTTTTTTTTCCCTCCCCACACTATTCTGTGTAAACTCTTTAGACTGAAATTCCAGGAGATCAGAGATCAGTCTTTTCTGAAATACTCAAACCAGCACATCTGGCACCAGCAACCAGGTCAAAGGCACTGAGATCACATGGTTCCTCATTCTGAGGTTTGATGTGACCTGGATCTTGACCT